>NC_083771.1:48445661-48460661 GCF_963514075.1 Conger conger | reverse complement strand
GTGTGTGTGTGTCTCCAGACATCGATGAGTGCCGTATCTCCCCGGACCTGTGTGGCAGTGGGCTGTGTGTGAACACGCCCGGGAGCTTTGAGTGCGAGTGTTTCCCTGGATACGAGAGTGGCTTCATGATGATGAAGAACTGCATGGGTGAGTTTCTCTCTGTGAGACTGTACCCCAAAGTCTCGCTCTCCCTCTCTCTCTTTCCCTCCCTCGCTCTCCCCTTCTCCCTCCCTGCTCTCTCCTCCTCTCCCCACCCCTCCTCTCCTCTTTTCTCCCTCTCAACCCCTCTTTCTATCCTCCTCTCCTTCCCAACACATTGCACACTGCCCCCTAGTGTTGAACCAGGGAAATCACCTGCCGCAGGTTTTGGACCAAAGCAACACGAGAAGAGCTTTCAGTTCTTTAAAGGAACCGAATGTCTCTGCTGAATAAACCCCTCAGCATTGTCTTCAGGATCTGTGTTCTTGTTCTTGGCTGGCAGCGGTAACGTGCTTTAGCCCTGGTTGAAGCTGCAGGCCGCTCTCCCTGGTCCGGGAGCTCCGTCGGCATTAGCCCGGTCTGACGACAGCGCTCACAGGGTCCAGATGGATGCACTTGTCCTCTCCTGCACTTGTGCGCCTCTCTGGACTGCGGCATCTGCTCACCAAACGCGCAGCCCTGCGGCGTGATGCGGTGCAGTCGGCAGCTCTGAGTTTGGGTTTGTGCAGTTAAACTGCGTTCATGGCGGAAGTACACTGACACTTTAGCATTGATGCTGCAATACTTCACATTATATTACAGTGGTTTAGGAGAGGCTTTTGTCCAGATTGACAGAGAGTATTGGAGACGGCCAGGGATACAACAATGCAGAAAAATATATATTTTTATGCACATGCCCTCTTGTACTGAAGCCTGAAGTGAAATCTTACGTTACCCATCGGTGGGTTATAGATGATGATGCATCACAGTAATATTTGTGGTGTTCTGTGGTGGTTTCATATGGCATTGTACAGTCACATCGCCCTCTGCTGGTGTGCCCAGGGAATAGCACCATTTTACTTCTGTTTCTATCTTAATATAAAATACTCCAGGAAACCTTTTCTTCAGCAGGTTAAGATTCTGTCTGTTCTCTTACCTGTGCGATATTACCTGTGTTCTCTTACCCCTGTTGTCATTCCTCTGTGCTCGTACCTGAGCTGTCTTACCCCTGTTGTCACTCCTCTGTGGTTATCCCTGTGTTCTCTTACCTGTGTTGTCACTCCTCTGTGGTTGTACCTGTGTTCTCTTACCTGTGTTGTCATTCCTCTGTGGTTATACCTGTGTTCTCTTACCTGTGTTGTCACTCCTCTGTGGTTATCCCTGTGCTGTCCTGCCTGTGTGTCTCACTGTACCTGCGTTCCTCGTCAGACATTGACGAGTGTGAGCGGAACCCAGCGCTGTGTCAGGGCGGGTCCTGTGAGAACACAGAGGGGAGCTACCTGTGCGTCTGCCCCCCCGGGCACCAGCTCTCCCCCGACGGGAACTCCTGCGTGGGTGAGAGAGCACTGCCCCCTGCTGGAGGGAGGTGCACCTGCTCTAATGAAAACACTCACACACACTCACACACTCACACACACACACAGACACACACACACACACACAAACACACACGCACACACACACACACACACACGCACGCACACACTCACACACACACTCACACACGCACGCACACACTCACACACTCACACACACACACTCACACGCACACACGCACACACGCACGCACACACGCACACACGCACACACTCACACACTCACACACACACGCACACACGCACGCACGCACACACTCACACACACACACACACACACGCACACACGCACACACTCACACACTCACACACACACGCACACACGCACGCACGCACACACTCACACACACACACACACACACTCACACACGCACACACGCACACACTCATACACACACTCACACACACACCACACACACTGTTTCTCAGTGTTGGTGTTTTTTCACACACACACACACACACACGCACACACGCGCGCACACACGCACACACACACGCACTCACTCACACACACTCACACACTCACACGCACACTCACACACACAGTTTCTCAGTGTTGTGTTTCACACACACACACACACAGTTTCTCAGTGTTGTGTTTCACACACAGACGTTAACGAGTGTGAGCTGAGCCGCAGTCTGTGTCCTCACGGCGTGTGTGTGAACATGGAGGGAACCTACCAGTGCTCCTGTAACCCGGGTTACCAGGCCACGCCCAACCGGCAGGGCTGCACGGGTACGTATCACACCCTACACGTCAACATACTACGTACACACCGCCTGTAGCGTAGTGGTAAAGGTACACACCGCCTGTAGCGTAGTGGTGAAGGTACACACGGCCTGTAGCGTAGTGGTGAAGGTACATGACCCTGTAGCGTAGTGGTGAAGGTACATGACCCTGTAGCGTAGTGGTGAAGGTACATGACCCTGTAGCGTAGTGGTGAAGGTACATGACCCTATAGCGTAGTGGTTAAGGTACATGACCCTGTAGCGTAGTGGTTAAGGTACGTGACCCTGTAGCGTAGTGGTGAAGGTACATGACCCTGTAGCATAGTGGTTAAGGTACATGACCCTGTAGTGTAGTGGTTAAGCTACATGACTGTAGCGTAGTGGTGAAGGTACATGACCCTGTAGTGTAGTGGTTAAGGTACATGACCCTGTAGTGTAGTGGTTAAGGTACATGACCCTGTAGTTTAGTGGTGAAGGTACATACGGCCTGTAGCGTAGTGGTTAAGGTACATGACCCTGTAGTGTAGTGGTTAAGGTACATGACCCTGTAGCGTAGTGGTTAAGGTACATGACCCTGTAGCGTAGTGGTGAAGGTACATGACCCTGTTGCGTAGTGGTTAAGGTACATGACCCTGTAGTGTAGTGGTTAAGGTACATGACCCTGTAGTTTAGTGGTTAAGGTAAATGACCCTGTAGTGTAGTGGTTAAGGTACATGACCCTGTAGCGTAGTGGTTAAGGTACATACGGCCTGTAGCGTAGTAGCGTAGTGGTGAAGGTAAAGGACTGGGACACGCAAGGTTGGTGGTTCTAATCCCAGTGTAGCTACAATAAGGTCCGCACAGCCCTTGAGCAAGGCCTTTAACCCTGCATTGCTCCAGGGGAGGATTGTCTCCTACTTAGTCTAATCAACTGTACGTCACTCTGGATAAGAGCGTCTGCCAAATGCCAATAATGTAATGTAATGTACATTATACATTAAAAACATTAAAAGACAGTCGCCAATATGGAGAGACTGAGAAGGGAGATTACATTACATTATAGGCATTTTGCAGACTCTCTTATCCAGAGTGATGTACAACAAAGTGCAGATTGAACACAGGAACAAGTGTGAAGAGGACCCGAGAGGACAGTACGAGTCCTAGCGTAAACATACAGATACAATCGGAACCCTTGAATAATACATCAACTTACGAACTAGCATACCACGGTTGGCACAAATGGTGGGAATAGTCCCATTAGCTTGTATGCAGTGTATTCAGTGTATTAGTATCTTATGTGAGATGTTGTTATTATTACTAACTATGCATGCTAATATGAGGGAGAGGGAATCAGAGACATGAGCCTGATTGAACTTTCAGAGTTTCAGACATCGATGTTGAGAACTGTTGAGAACAGGGTGTGACTAGTGTGTGTGTGGTGTGTGTGTGTGTGTGTGTGTGTGTGTTGTGTTGTGTGTGTGTGTGTGTGTGTGTGTGTGTGTGTGTGTGGTGTGTGGTGTGTGGTGTGTGTGTGTGTGTGGTGTGTGTGTGTGTGTGTGTGTGTGTGTGGTGTGTGTGTGTGTGTGTGTGTGTGGTGTGTGTGTGTGTGTGTGTGTTTCAGACATCGATGAGTGCACCATAGAGAACGGGGGGTGTGATGTCCACTGCGCAAACTCAGAGGGCAGCTACACCTGCAGCTGCAGCGAGGGGTACGCCCTGATGCCGGACGACAGGACCTGCACAGGTAAAGAGCTCTACCTGTACCTGTGTGTGTTCTCCTGTACCTGTGTGTGTGTTCACCTGTACCTGTGTGTGTTCACCTGTACCTGTGTGTGTTCACCTGCACCTGTGTGTGTTCACCTGTACCTGTGTGTGTTCACCTGCACCTGTGTGTGTTCCCCTGTACCTGTGTGTGTTCACCTGCACCTGTGTGTGTTCACCTGTACCTGTGTGTGTTCACCTGCACCTGTGTGTGTTCACCTGTACCTGTGTGTGTTCACCTGTACCTGTGTGTGTTCACCTGCACCTGTGTGTGTTCACCTGTACCTGTGTGTGTTCACCTGCACCTGTGTGTGTTCACCTGTACCTGTGTGTGTTCACCTGCACCTGTGTGTGTTCCCCTGTACCTGTGTGTGTTCACCTGCACAGGTAAAGAGCTCTACCTGCACCTGTGTGTGTTCACCTCTACAAATCAGCAAATAGCCTTTCACTAAGGGCTAGTTGCATGGACAGAGATTATCCATATAAAACTCAGTTTAGTCCAGGACTGAGCTTATTATTAGTCTGTGGTTTTTATGCCTTTGCATACCTTTCGCTCAAGTACGATATATCACCTGTCCTGTTTCCAGGGTGATCCAGATGAACAACGTTACGCTAACGGCATGTTTGACACCTGTTCCCTGTTCTTCTCTTCTCTCTCTCTGTCTGTTCCCCCCCGCTCCCCTCTCCCCTCTCCCCTCTCCCCTCTCCCCGCTCCCCGCTCCCCGGTCCCCGCTCCCCGCTCCCCGCTCCCCGCTCCCCGCTCCCCGCTCCCCGCTCCCCGCTCCCCTCTCCCCGCTCCCCGCTCCCCTCTCCCCGCTCCCCGCTCCCCGCTCTGTTCCCCCCCGCTCCCCGCTCCCCTCTCCCCGCTCCCCGCTCCCCGCTCCCCGCTCCCCGCTCCCCGCTCCCCTCTCCCCTCTCCCCTCTCCCCGCTCCCCGCTCCCCTCTCCCCTCTCCCCGCTCCCCTCTCCCCGCTCCCCGCTCCCCGCTCCCCGCTCCCCGCTCCCCGCTCCCCGCTCCCCGGCCCAGATGTGGATGAGTGTGAGGAGGCTCCTGATATCTGCGACGGCGGCCAGTGCACCAACATCCCCGGGGACTACCGCTGCTTGTGCTTCGACGGGTTCATGGCCTCCATGGACATGAGAGTCTGCATAGGTAAGGGCCAGGAGCACAGGTGTGTGTGTGTGTGTGTGTGTGTGTGTGAGACTCAACACCTTCTATACATTAGGGCCAGGTACACAGGTGTGTGTGTGTGTGTGTGTGTGTGTGTGTGTGTGTGTGTGTGTGAGACTCAACACCTTCTATACATTAGGGCCAGGTACACAGGTGTGTGTGTGTGTGTGTGTGTGTGTGTGTGTGTGTGTGAGACTCAACACCTTCTATACATTAGGGCCAGGTACACAGGTGTGTGTGTGTGTGTGTGTGTGTGTGTGTGTGTGTGTGTGTGAGACTCAACACCTTCTATACATTAGGGCCAGGTACACAGGTGTGTGTGTGTGTGTGTGTGTGTGTGTGTGTGTGTGAGACTCAACACCTTCTATACATTAGGGCCAGGTACACAGGTGTGTGTGTGTGTGTGTGTGTGTGTGTGTGTGTGAGACTCAACACCTTCTATACATTAGGGCCAGGTACACAGGTGTGTGTGTGTGTGTGTATGTTTGTGTGTGTGTGTGTGTGTGTGTGTGTGTGTGTGAGACTCAACACCTTCTATACATTAGGGCCAGGTACACAGGTGTGTGTGTGTGTGTGTGTGTGTGTGTGTGTGAGAGAGACCATATGCCTTCTATATGTTAGGGCCAGGTACACAGGTGTGTGTGTGTGTGTGTGTGTGTGTGTGTGTGTGTTTGTGTGTGTGTGTGAGACTCAACACCTTCTATACATTAGGGCCAGGTACACAGGTGTGTGTGTGTGTGTGAGTGTGAGAGACCATATGCCTTCTATATGTTAGGGCCAGGTACACAGATGTGTGTGACCATACGCCTAGCAGAAGGGTGGGTTTGTATTTTGTGAGAGTACCTCCTATGTTTCAATACACCAGACAAGTTCAGTAAAGTGTAGAAAACTATTTGAATCCAAAACAATGACGTATTTGACCCAGGTCTGGGCAAGTTACCCAGTCTTTTTAACCCTCCTATTATGTTTATGACCGCTTTTATGTTTGGGGTCAGACTGACGCAAATGTTGACACTTTGTGTGTCGCATTCTTATTGTCTCTGAAGTAACTACCGTTTATCCATATATGAAAAGTGTACAGGAAGTGAAAGTTTGGGAAAGTGCCACCAGAATCTTCCACAAAGAAATATGAGATAAAAATATTTTTGGACATTTTATACAGTTACAGAGGGTCAAAATAAACCCATACAACACATGCAAAGTTGGCGCAGGACTTCTGAAAACAAAGCATTATGTTTATTGCATGTTTACTATTTAATCTAACCAAATAGAAAATGTAAAAAATCTATATAAAAAAGGGCTAAGTGGTTTTTAAGAGATGTCAAACACTGAATGGGGTCAAATTGACCCCAAACATAATAGGAGGGTTAAGAGACAGTAGAAAACCTTGTATTCCGCATGTGTTAGTGTTTTAAACAGTTTGGTCCATCTGTTCACATTTTTGACCCAGATTCACACAGTTCCAAAGAGAGGGTAAAACACAGGTGAGCTCTCTGCTGTTTTAGGGTTAGTAGGGTAATCTGTATCTATAACTGCTGTGTTGTAGGTAGCTTTAAGTCCCTTTAAGTCCCATTTTCTTCATTAAACTTCCCACCCCAAACATCCTTGTAAGACAAGCATCCTTTGAAGAAATGTTAAAGTTGAATAATGTTAGGTGAAGCCAAATAAACATTTAGCATGACAGTGGAACAAAGGTACAGTTTCATGTTTTACGTGTCTCACACCTGGAACACATGCTTTGAAGTTTTCCCTGACACACATTTGGAAAGTACTCAGAGTAATGTGCTCGTTTAACGTCCCATGGCACTGACTGAAAGGAATTTCTGACCGGCGTGTTTTTAACCCCTGGTGTCCTGGTCAAATTACTACACTGGCTGTCCAGTCTGGTCACCTGATCGCCAACTCTTACAGCTGATTGGCTGCTTTCCTTGGTTCCCTAGTTGTTTCTGCCAAAGAGATATGAGTTCTTCACTCAGTATTACTTGGTAATGGCTAAGCCCCCTGAGATTCTTGTGAAAGAGACTGTACGCTCAACCAATTTACATATTAAAATAAAGCAATAAATCTAAAAGTTTTCTCTTAAAAAATATAAAGGTAGATGGAGGATGTTTGTGTCCCTGGTGCCAGGTTGAGCTAATTGCGATAATTCAGCAAGTAATACCTGAGGTTGTTTTACCTGTTACCAAATGCCCTGCTCCTTATTCTGTCAGTGTACAGCATACATACTGAAACAATATAATTTTAAGCTCTTTAAAAAATATATATTATATTTTTAATTATATTATATTATATTATATTAAGATCTATTTTGTACTGGAATATAGCACTGAAATCGGACTTATCAGACGTCTGTGGTTTAGAAGCAGAGAATGCCAGAAGGAACACAGGAGTTGAGTATCTGGTGAGTCTGTAGAATCTGTGATATTCTGTGATAATAATCTGTTTTGGATTCAAATACTTTCCTGTGCCCAGTTGATCTTGCCTGGTCCAATTGTGCCCACCAAGAGGAGCAGAAGGTGGGATTTGCACTTTTTGTGAAAATTTCAGAGGTTCCAGTAAACCCAGGCTCTGTCATCATATAGACCGCCAGCCGTTATATCTGTCACTGATTGAGCTGTTGTTCTCTCCCTCTCCTTCTCCTTCTCACAGACGTGAACGAGTGTGAACTGAACGCCAACATCTGCCTGTTCGGGGAGTGTGAGAACACCAAGGGCTCGTTCATCTGTCACTGTGAGCCGGGGTACTCTCTCAGGAAGGGCTCCACCGGCTGCACAGGTGAGCCTGTCTGTGGCACACTGCCCATTGGCTGGGTGCTGATTGGCTCAGGGTGCTGATTGGCTGAGTGTGCTGATTGCATTGTGCAATGCACTCATCGTACCCTTCAGTGTGTGTGTGTGTGTGTGTGTGTGTGTGTGTGTCTGTCTGTGTGTCTGTGTGTCTGTGTGTGTCTATGTCTGTGTGTGTGTGTGTGTGTGTGTGTGTGTGTGTCTGTCTGTGTGTCTGTGTGTGTGTCTGTGTCTGTGTGAGTGTGTGAGTGTGTGAGTGTGTGAGTGTGTGAGTATGTGTATGTGTATGTGTATGTGTATGTGTATGTGTGTGTGTGTGTGTGTGTGTGTGTGTGTGTAACGCAGGCTGTGTTTCTGTGCAGATGTGGATGAGTGTGAGTGTGAGTGTGAGTGTGAGTGTGAGTGTGAGTGTGTGTGAGTGTGTGTGTGTGTGTGTGTAACGCAGGCTGTGTTTCTGTGCAGATGTGGATGAGTGTGAGATCGGGGCCCATAACTGCCACATGCAGGCGTCGTGTGTGAATTTGCCCGGAGCCTTCGACTGCTCCTGCCGCGCGGGCTGGGAGGGAGACGGGATCACGTGTGCGGGTGAGTACCTCTGAGACACGCCTCACACCTCTTGAGACACGCCTCACACCTCTTGAAACACGCCTCACACCTCTTGAGACACGCCTCACACCTCTTGAGACACGCCTCACACCTCTGAGACACACCTCACTCCGCCCAGACACGCCTCACACCGCCCAGACACGCCTCACACCGCCCAGACACGCCTCACACCGCCCGAAGACACACCACTATGCACCTCAAAGACACACCGCTACGCACCGCCTCCTGTAAAGAATGCCCCTTCTCCTGCTGTAATGAGTGTCCTTTCTCCTTGTGTAAAGAATGTCATTCTCCTCATGTAAAGAAAGTTCCTTTCTCCTTGTGTAAAGAGTGTACTTTCTCCTTGTGTAAAGAGTGCCCTTTCTCCTTGTGTAAAGAGTGTACTTTCTCCTTGTGTAAAGAGTGTCCTTTCTCCTTGTGTAAAGAGTGTCCTTTCTCCTTGTGTAAAGAGTGTCCTTTCTCCTTGTGTAAAGAATGCTCCATGTCAGTGTGTAGTTTTGTGTCGGACATTTTGTCTTCGGTGGGTGCGAGGGCAGCCAGGATCGTACAGGAACCCCCCGCGGTGGCGGCAGGGTCTGGTTACACGCCGGGTCAGCGCACAACAGACCTGTTGTGCTGACTCCCGCTGCCTGACCCCCCTCACAGGAGTCTGGGAGGCGAGCTTTGAGTGCATCAGTGCGATCACGAGGCCAGAGGCAAACCGAGTGAGACGGGTCGGACCGGTCAGTTCCCCGGTGCAGTGACGCTGAGCGTCTCTCCTGAGGGTCTCTGGCTGTTTGATGTGCCGGAGGCTCTGAGCGTCTCTCCTGAGGGTCTCTGGCTGTTTGATGTGCCAAAGAGGCTCTGACACGGGGAGGAAAGGGCCAGAACGAGATCCGATCGCCAGATAGCATCAGCTGGGGGATTTAATCCTGCCTGGAGACAGAGCACAGAGAGACAAGCAGGGAGAGTGCAAGTTCACAGGCTGTATTATATTATGTTGTACTGTATTGTGACATAACATAATACAATAACATAATATAATAACAAAAACAGGCCATTCAGCCCAATGCTTTTCCTGCCACTAAAGTGTACCTACTGCTTAGTTTACCTACGAGCTGAACACAGTGTCCAGCACTGATACTGTGAGTGTGAGATAGTGTGTTGCTCCCCCTGGATGAGTGTGAGATAGTGTGTTGCTCCCCCTGCAGACCTGGATGAGTGAGAGATAGTGTGTTGCTCCCCTACAGACCTGGATGAGTGTGAGATAGTGTGTTGCTCCCCCTGCAGACCTGGATGAGTGTGAGATAGTGTGTTGCTCCCCCTGGATGAGTGTGAGATAGTGTGTTGCTCCCCTACAGACCTGGATGAGTGTGAGATAGTGTGTTGCTCCCCCTGCAGACCTGGATGAGTGTGAGATAGTGTGTTGCTCCCCCTGGATGAGTGTGAGATAGTGTGTTGCTCCCCTACAGACCTGGATGAGTGTGAGATAGTGTGTTGCTCCCCCTGGATGAGTGTGAGATAGTGTGTTGCTCCCCTACAGACCTGGATGAGTGTGAGATAGTGTGTTGCTCCCCTACAGACCTGGATGAGTGTGAGATAGTGTGTTGCTCCCCCTGGATGAGTGTGAGATAGTGTGTTGCTCCCCCTGGATGAGTGTGAGATAGTGTGTTGCTCCCCCTACAGACCTGGATGAGTGTGAGATAGTGTGTTGCTCCCCCTGGATGAGTGTGAGATAGTGTGTTGCTCCCCTACAGACCTGGATGAGTGTGAGATAGTGTGTTGCTCCCCCTGGATGAGTGTGAGATAGTGTGTTGCTCCCCTACAGACCTGGATGAGTGTGAGATAGTGTGTTGCTCCCCCTGGATGAGTGTGAGATAGTGTGTTGCCCCCCCTGCAGACCTGGATGAGTGTGAGATAGTGTGTTGCTCCCCCTGCAGACCTGGATGAGTGTGAGATAGTGTGTTGCTCCCCTACAGACCTGGATGAGTGTGAGATAGTGTGTTGCTCCCCCTGGATGAGTGTGAGATAGTGTGTTGCTCCCCTACAGACCTGGATGAGTGTGAGATAGTGTGTTGCTCCCCCTGGATGAGTGTGAGATAGTGTGTTGCTCCGCCTGCAGACCTGGATGAGTGTGAGATAGTGTGTTGCTCCCCTGCAGACCTGGATGAGTGTGAGATAGTGTGTTGCTCCCCTACAGACCTGGATGAGTGTGAGATAGTGTGTTGCGCCCCCTACAGACCTGGATGAGTGTGAGATAGTGTGTTGCTCCCCCTGCAGACCTGGATGAGTGTGAGATAGTGTGTTGCTCCCCTGCAGACCTGGATGAGTGTGAGATAGTGTGTTGCTCCCCTGCAGACCTGGATGAGTGTGAGATAGTGTGTTGCTCCCCTGCAGACCTGGATGAGTGTGAGATAGTGTGTTGCTCCCCTACAGACCTGGATGAGTGTGTGATAGTGTGTTGCTCCCCCTACAGACCTGGATGAGTGTGAGATAGTGTGTTGCTCCCCCTGGATGAGTGTGAGAGATAGTGTGTTGCTCCCCCTGGATGAGTGTGAGATAGTGTGTTGCTCCCCCTGCAGACCTGGATGAGTGTGAGATAGTGTGTTGCTCCCCCTGGATGAGTGTGAGAGATAGTGTGTTGCTCCCCCTGGATGAGTGTGAGATAGTGTGTTGCTCCGCCTGCAGACCTGGATGAGTGTGAGATAGTGTGTTGCTCCCCCTGCAGACCTGGATGAGTGTGAGATAGTGTGTTGCTCCCCTACAGACCTGGATGAGTGTGAGATAGTGTGTTGCTCCCCCTGGATGAGTGTGAGATAGTGTGTTGCTCCCCCTGGATGAGTGTGAGATAGTGTGTTGCTCCCCCTGGATGAGTGTGAGATAGTGTGTTGCTCCCCCTGGATGAGTGTGAGATAGTGTGTTGCTCCCCTACAGACCTGGATGAGTGTGAGATAGTGTGTTGCTCCCCCTGGATGAGTGTGAGATAGTGTGTTGCGCCCCCTACAGACCTGGATGAGTGTGAGATAGTGTGTTGCTCCCCTACAGACCTGGATGAGTGTGAGATAGTGTGTTGCTCCCCCTGGATGAGTGTGAGATAGTGTGTTGCGCCCCCTACAGACCTGGATGAGTGTGAGATAGTGTGTTGCTCCCCTGCAGACCTGGATGAGTGTGAGATAGTGTGTTGCTCCCCCTGGATGAGTGTGAGATAGTGTGTTGCGCCCCCTACAGACCTGGATGAGTGTGAGATAGTGTGTTGCTCCCCCTGGATGAGTGTGAGATAGTGTGTTGCTCCCCTACAGACCTGGATGAGTGTGAGATAGTGTGTTGCTCCCCCTGCAGACCTGGATGAGTGTGAGATAGTGTGTTGCTCCCCCTGCAGACCTGGATGAGTGTGAGATAGTGTGTTGCTCCCCTGCAGACCTGGATGAGTGTGAGATAGTGTGTTGCGCCCCCTACAGACCTGGATGTGTGTGAGATAGTGTGTTGCGCCCCCTACAGACCTGGATGAGTGTGAGATAGTGTGTTGCGCCCCCTACAGACCTGGATGAGTGTGAGATAGTGTGTTGCGCCCCCTACAGACCTGGATGAGTGTGAGATAGTGTGTTGCTCCCCCTGCAGACCTGGATGAGTGTGAGATAGTGTGTTGCTCCGCCTGCAGACCTGGATGAGTGTGAGATAGTGTGTTGCTCCCCCTGCAGACCTGGATGAGTGTGAGATAGTGTGTTGTACTCTGCAGACCTGGATGAGTGTGAGATAGTGTGTTGCTCCCCCTACAGACCTGGATGTGTGTGAGATAGTGTGTTGCTCCCCCTGGATGAGTGTGAGATAGTGTGTTGCTCCCCTACAGACCTGGATGAGTGTGAGATAGTGTGTTGCTCCCCCTGCAGACCTGGATGAGTGTGAGAACGGGACGCACAGCTGCAGTGAAGACGCCCGCTGTCTGAACACGCCCGGCTCATACCGCTGCGCCTGCCTGGAGGGCTTCATCGGAGACGGCTTCACCTGCACAGGTGAGCAGGGCAGGGCAGCATGCAGCAGGGATTGTAGGTCTTTGGTGTGTGACTTTGGGGTGGGTTTGAGGTGATGTGTTGTGGGTTTTTTGGGTGACTTTGTGGTCCTGTGTGTTCTTTAACGTTGCTGTCTCCTGACCATGTCTGTGTGTGTCTGTGTGTGTGTGTGTGTGCGTCTCTGTGTGTGTGTCTCTGTCCGTGTCTCTGTGTCTGTATCTCTGTGTGTGTCTCTGTGTGTGTCTCTGCGTGTGTGTGTGTGTGTCTGCGTGTGTCTGCGTGTGTGTGCGTGTGTGTGTGTGTGTGTGTGTGTCTGCGTGTGTCTGTGTGTGTCTGTGTGCGTGTCTCTGTGTGTGTCTGTGTGCGTGTCTCTGTGTGTGTCTGTGTGCGTGTCTCTGTGTGTGTCTGTGTGTGTCTGTGTGCGTGTCTCTGTGTGTCTCTGTGTGTGTCTGTGTGTGTCTGTGTGTGTGTCTGTGTGTGTGTGTGTATGCGCGTGTGTGTGTATGTGTCTCTGTGTGTGTGTGTGTGTCTGCATGTGTGTGTTTGTGCGCGTGCGTGTGTGTGTGTGTGTGTGTGTGTATGTGTCTGTCTGTGTGTGTGTGTCTGTGTGTGTCTGCGTGTGTGTGTGTGTGTGTGTGTCTGCGTGTGTGTGTGTGTGTTTGTGTGTGTCTGTGTGTGTGTGTGTGTGTGTGTGTCTGTGTGTGTGTGTGTGTGTGTGTGTGTGTCTGTGTGTGTGCGTGTCTCTGTGTGTGTGTGTGTCTCTGTGTGTCTGTGTGTGTCTCTGTGTGTGTGTGTGTGTGTGTCCCAGATGTGGAGGAGTGTGCAGAGGATGTGGAGCTGTGTGAGAACGGTCAGTGCCTCAACACTCCGGGGGGCTTCCGCTGCGAGTGTGAGATGGGCTTCAACCCCGCGCCCGACAGCCGGTCCTGCCAAGGTGGGTACCATCCGCCTGGCCCCTGCTCTCCACCCTGACCCTACCCCCGAGCCTCTACCCTGGAGCCCCTACCCCCGAGCCTCTACCCCTACCCCCGAGCCTCTACCCTGGAGCCCCTACCCCCGAGCCTCTACCCCTACCCCCGAGCCTCTACCCTGGAGCCCCTACCCCCGAGCCCCTACCCCTACCCCCGAGCCTCTACCCTGGAGCCCCTACCCCCGAGCCTCTACCCTGGAGCCCCTACCCCCGAGCCTCTACCCCTACCCCCGAGCCTCTACCCTGGAGCCCCTACCCCCGAGCCTCTACCCTGGAGCCCCTACCCCCGAGCCTCTACCCCTACCCCCGAGCCTCTACCCTGGAGCCCCTACCCCCGAGCCTCTACCCTGGAGCCCCTACCCCCGAGCCTCTACCCCTACCCCCGAGCCTCTACCCTGGAGCCCCTACCCCCGAGCCTCTACCCTGGAGCCCCTACCCCCGAGCCTCTACCCCTACCCCCGAGCCTCTACCCTGGAGCCCCTACCCCTGAGCCTCTACCCCTGGGCCTCTACCCCAGAGCCTCTACCCCCGAGCCTCTACCCTGGAGCCCCTACCCCAGAGCCTCTACCCTGGAGCCCCTACCCCCGAGCCTCTACCCCCGAGCCTCTACCCTGGAGCCCCTACCCCTGAGCCTCTACCCCTGGGCCTCTACCCCAGAGCCTCTACCCCCGAGCCTCTACCCTGGAGCCCCTACCCCTACCCCAGAGCCCCTACCCCAGAGCCTCTACCCCAGAGCCCCTACCCCAGAGCCTCTACCCCAGAGCCCCTACCCCCGAGCCTCTACCCCAGAGCCTCTACCCCAGAGCCCCTACCTCTACCCCAGAGCCCCTACCCCAGAGCCTCTACCCCAGAGCCCCTACCCCCGAGCCTCTACCCCAGAGCCTCTACCCCCGAGCCTCTACCCCAGAGCCTCTACCCCCGAGCCTCTACCCCCGAGCCTCTACCCCAGAGCCTCTACCTCGGAGCCTCTACCCCCGAGCCCCTACCCCCGAGCCCCTACCCCGAGCCCCTACCCCTACCCCGGAGCCCCTACCCCAGAGCCTCTACCTCTACCCCAGAGCCCCTAACCCTACCCCCTAACCCTACCCCCGAGCCCCTACCCCGAGCCCCTACCCCTACCCCCGGAGCCCCTACCCCAGAGCCTCTACCTCTACCCCAGAGCCCCTAACCCTACCCCCTAACCCTACCCCCGAGCCCCTACCCCTGAGCCTCTACCCCCGAGCCTCTACCCCCGAGCCTCTACCCTGGAGCCTCTACCCTGGAGCCTCTATCCTTTTAAGCACGGGGGCGCTGGATGTAAATCCAGCTGTAAGTGGCGTGGCGGTGCATGGCAGTGCTCTCCCACCCTGAGCCAGAGGCCTGTCTGTGGGGACAGGCTATGGAAACAGACGTGTTCTGTTTCTGGATGTGGAGGTGTTTTACTGGGTGTGGTCCAGCCTCACGGCCGTTCATTCCAACTG
>NC_083771.1:48439168-48445461 GCF_963514075.1 Conger conger | reverse complement strand
CCTGGAGGGTAACGTACCTCTCACTGCTGCCCCACACTCCACTGCTGCCCCACACTCTCACTGCCCCACACTCCCACTGCCCCACACTCCCACTGCCCCACACTCTCACTGGTCCACACTCTCACTGCATCACACTCTCACTGCCCCACACTCTCACTGCCCCACACTCTCACTGCACCTCACTCCCACTGCCCCACACTCCCACTGCATCACACTCCCACTGCCCCACACTCCCACTGCCCCACACTCCCACTGCCCCACACTCTCACTGCTGCCCCACACTCCCACTGCATCACACTCCCACTGCCCCACACTCCCACTGCTGCCCCACACTCCCACTGCCCCACACTCTCACTGCACCACACTCTCACTGCATCACACTCTCACTGCATCACACTCCCACTGCCCCACACTCCCACTGCCCCACACTCTTGCTGCATCACACTCTCACTGCATCACACTCCCACTGCATCACACTCCCACTGCACCACACTCCCACTGCCCCACACTCCCACTGCCCCACACTCTCACTGCATCACACTCCCACTGCACCACACTCCCACTGCCCCACACTCCCACTGCCCCACACTCTCACTGCATCACACTCTCCCTGCCCCACACTCCCACTGCCCCACACTCCCACTGCATCACACTCCCACTGCCCCACACTCTCACTGCACCACACTCCCACTGCATCACACTCTCACTGCACCACACTCTCACTGCACCACACTCTCACTGCATCACACTCTCACTGCATCACACTCCCACTGCCCCACACTCTCACTGCTCCACACTCTCACTGCTGCCCCACACTCCCACTGCCCCACACTCCCACTGCATCACACTCCCACTGCCCCACACTCTCACTGCACCACACTCTCACTGCATCACACTCCCACTGCCCCACACTCTCACTGCCCCACACTCCCACTGCCCCACACTCCCACTGCCCCACACTCCCACTGCCCCACACTCTCACTGCTGCCCCACACTCCCACTGCCCCACACTCCCACTGCATCACACTCCCACTGCCCCACACTCTCACTGCACCACACTCTCACTGCCCCACACTCCCACTGCATCACACTCTCACTGCCCCACACTCCCACTGCCCCACACTCTCACTGCATCACACTCCCACTGCCCCACACTCCCACTGCCCCACACTCCCACTGCTGCCCCACACTCCCACTGCCCCACACTCCCACTGCCCCACACTCTCACTGCTGCCCCACACTCCCACTGCATCACACTCCCACTGCCCCACACTCCCACTGCATCACACTCCCACTGCCCCACACTCCCACTGCCCCACACTCTCACTGCCCCACACTCCCACTGCCCCACACTCCCACTGCCCCACACTCCCACTGCCCCACACTCTCACTGCACCACACTCTCACTGCCCCACACTCCCACTGCCCCACACTCCCACTGCTGCCCCACACTCCCACTGCCCCACACTCCCACTGCTGCCCCACACTCCCACTGCCCCACACTCTCACTGCACCACACTCTCACTGCATCACACTCTCACTGCATCACACTCCCACTGCATCACACTCCCACTGCACCACACTCCCACTGCCCCACACTCCCACTGCCCCACACTCTCACTGCATCACACTCCCACTGCACCACACTCCCACTGCCCCACACTCTCACTGCATCATACTCTCACTGCCCCACACTCCCACTGCCCCACACTCCCACTGCCCCACACTCCCACTGCCCCACACTCCCACTGCTGCCCCACACTCCCACTGCCCCACACTCCCACTGCACCACACTCCCACTGCATCACACTCCCACTGCATCACACTCCCACTGCACCACACTCCCACTGCATCACACTCCCACTGCCCCACACTCCCACTGCCCCACACTCTCACTGCCCCACACTCCCACTGCCCCACACTCCCACTGCCCCACACTCTCACTGCACCACACTCCCACTGCCCCACACTCTCACTGCACCACACTCTCACTGCACCACACTCCCACTGCCCCACACTCTCACTGCACCACACTCTCACTGCATCACACTCCCACTGCATCACACTCTCACTGCACCACACTCTCACTGCATCACACTCCCACTGCCCCACACTCTCACTGCACCACACTCTCACTGCCCCACACTCCCACTGCATCACACTCCCACTGCAGCACACTCCCACTGCACCACACTCTCACTGCATCACACTCCCACTGCCCCACACTCTCACTGCACCACACTCTCACTGCATCACACTCTCACTGCATCACACTCCCACTGCACCACACTCTCACTGCATCACACTCTCACTGCCCCACACTCTCACTGCCCCACACTCCCACTGCACCACATCCCCACTGCACCACACGACAATGTTTGTTTGTGTTTGCCTTACGTACCGTTCGCGCATGAAGGTGTTTGTTTGTGTTTGCCTTACGTACCGTTAGCGTATGAAGGTGTTTGTTTGTGTTTGCCTTACGTACCGTTAGCGTATGAAGGTGTTTGTTTGTGTTTGCCTTACGTACCGTTAGTGCATGAAGGTGTTTGTTTGTGTTTGCCTTACGTACCGTTAGCGCATGAAGGTGTTTGTTTGTGTTTGCCTTACGTACCGTTCGCGCATGAAGGTGTTTGTTTGTGTTTGCCTTACGTACCGTTAGCGCATGAAGGTGTTTGTTTGTGTTTGCCTTACGTACCGTTAGTGCATGAAGGTGTTTGTTTGTGTTTGCCTTACGTACCGTTAGCGCATGAAGGTGTTTGTTTGTGTTTGTCTCCGCAGACATTGATGAGTGCCTGGAGCTGCCCGGCCTGTGTCAGGGGGGTAACTGTGTGAACGCGTTCGGGAGCTTCCACTGCGGCTGCCCCGCGGGGTACTACCTGAACGAGGAGACCCGCATCTGCGAGGGTGAGGGCCCGGGGGGGGGGGGGGCCGGGGGGGGGGGGGGGGTCCGGGGGGGTCCTGGGGGGCCGGGGGCCAATGTGCTCCCAAACCACACCCTGCAGTCATAGGTCAGAGCTTATTCCCTTGGTTTACCACGTCCAGATTCAGCTGCGGGTTTAAAAGCTGCCCATGTTGGGTTTAGAATGATATATCCACCCTAAGGATGCAATCCAGTCAGGAAAATGCTTCCCACCAGATCCCATTATGAGCGTCTTCCTTTCTGCACAAAGAGCATGCCTGCTGACTGAGTCAACGTCATACTAAATATCCAGTGATAATGCAAATGCAGAATAATGCAGAATGATTTTAATAACTTTTCCGATGTGTTCCAGACATTGACGAGTGTGTGATGCAGCCTGGGATTTGTAGTCCAGGCATCTGCTACAACACGCTGGGGAACTACACCTGTGTGTGTCCCCAGGATTACCTGCAGATCAACGGGGGCAACAACTGCATGGGTGAGTCACCAAGCTCTTGTTCACACTCCGTGCTGATTGGTTGGCTGGTTCTGATTTCCCCTCTGCTCGCTGTGCTGATTGGTTGATTGTGGGTACAGAATACCCGATGCTTGCTGTGTTGATTGGGAATCACAACCATTCAACTATTCTGCTTGTTGTGCTGATTGGTTTATTGTGAGGACAAAATATTCAATGCTCTGTGTTGATTGGTTGGTGGTTGTGATTCCTAGTCTGCTCACTGTGTTGATTGGTTGGTTTGTTGGTTGTGATTCCCCTTCCGTTCACTGCTGATTGGTGGATTGTGAGTACAGAATGTGGGCTGGGCCCTGAGGCTGACCCTTGCGGTACGCCGTTTGCGTTCTCAGACATGAGGAAGAGCCAGTGCTACCGCACCTACAACGGCTCTGTGTGTGAGAACGAGATGGCGGTGAACCTCACGAGGAGGCTCTGCTGCTGCTCCTACAGCGTGGGCCAGGCCTGGAACAGACCATGTGAAGCCTGCCCCACACCTGGCACAGGTAGGTCACACACACACACACACACACACACACTTGTATACATACATACACACACACACACACACACACACTCACACTCACACTCACACACACTCACACACACACACACACACCTGTATACATACATACACACACACACACTCACACACACACACACACACACACTCACACTCACACACACACACTCACACACACTCACACACACTCTCACACACACACACACACACACACCTGTATACATACATACACACACACACACCTGTATACATACATACACACACTCACACACACACACACACACACACACACCTGTATACATACATACACACACACACACATACACACTCACACACACTCACACACACACACACACACACTCACACACACACATACACACTCACACACACTCACACACACACACACACTCACACTCACACACACACTCACACAGACAGACACACACACACCTGCATACATACATACACACACACACTCACACACTCACACACACACACACACACACACACACACACACACACTCACACACATTCACACACTCTCATACACACACACACACATACCCACACATACACATACACACACACACACACACACACCTGCATACATACAAACACACACACATACACACACACACAGACACACACACACCTGCATACATGCATACAAACAATCACAGTATAGCTTGCTTTCTGGCTCCTTCACTGCCTCATTTTTCTCTTCCAGTCTTTTTTTCTCTTCTCTCTCTCTCTCTTCCCCCCCCCACCTCTCTCTCTCACTGTAAAGCTGAAACCGTGAGGAGATGGAGAAGGTAACTCACTGCTACTTCACTGAGCTTCAGTCACTGAGTTTCTGATGAAAGAGCTGCTTCTTGCTACGCGCTCGCTAACCGACAGTCATAAACAGAGCGGTTTATATTTAAATTTAAATGACCTGTTTAACTAGGATTTTTAAAGATTATTGATATGTTTACAGTCCTATCATGGTTTGTGCTGTATATGGTCAGCTGTGTGGTACATTTACTGAGTGTACATATTAAACACAGTGTTGGTTTACTTGCTTGTTTTCCAGGTGGCTATAAGAAGCTCTGTGGAAACGGCGTTCCTGGGTTTAAGATCAACATCGAGACGGGGAAACCTGTGGGTGAGTGGGCGTGTCTGTTCTTCCCACATTACTCCTGATGGGTAGGGGACGTGATCTCTGGTCTGAGTCTCAACAGCCACACATTCTACTGTGCTGAAACCTGCCCTGCAAGGGACGTCCAGCCAAAATAAAATCCATTCTATTTTTGAAAATATTTCCACTGCAACGTGTTTCTGTCATCCAAGACACATGTATTATGTCGAAGAATTTAAAATACAAAAAAAAAATGTCTGTCGGGTGTCGGAGGATATTGGTGTAGTCGTGGCCAGCAATGACCATGAAAGGCCAAATTCCTGTACTTCTGCATCCAGACCCAGCTGTGGTGAGCAGTTTAAAGCAGTTGGGTCCCATGCGTCTAATATGACCCAAGATGACTACCAGCATTACACTGTACAGAGAGCACTACACTGTACAGAGAGCACTACACTTTACACAGAGCATTACACTGTACAGATAGCACTACACTGTACAGAGAGCACTACACTGTACAGATAGCATTACACTGTCCAGAGAGCATTACACTGTACAGAGAGCACTACACTGTACAGAGAGCACTACACTTTACACAGAGCATTACACTGTACAGAGAGCACTACACTGTACAGAGAGCACTACACTTTACAGAGAGTACTACACTTTACACAGAGCATTACACTGTACAGAGAGCACTACACTTTACACAGAGCATTACACTGTACAGATAGCACTACACTGTACAGAGAGCATTACACTGTACAGAGAGCACTACACTTTACACAGAGCACTACACTGTACAGATAGCACTACACTGTACAGATAGCACTACACTGTACAGAGAGCACTACACTTTACACAGAGCATTACACTGTACAGAGAGCACTACACTTACAGAGAGCACTACACTGTACAGAGAGCACTACACTGTACCGACAGCACTACACTGTACAGAGAGCATTACACTGTACAGAGAGCAGTGTGTGTGCTAAATATCGGGAATGTTTACGGAGTTTGTATGACTGTATGTCCTCCCTGTGTTTGTGTGCTAAATAACGGGAATGTTTACAGAGTTTTCCCGCATTCGTCCGCAGATATCGACGAGTGCCGGGAGATCCCGGGAATCTGCACCAGCGGCGTCTGCATCAACCAGATCGGGAGCTTCCGCTGCGAGTGTCCGACGGGCTTCACCTACAACGACCTGCTGCTGCTGTGTGAGGGTGAGTCTGCCGGCCAGCAGGGG
>NC_083771.1:48381668-48434168 GCF_963514075.1 Conger conger | reverse complement strand
GTGAGTGTGTTTCTCACGCTAGACGTGGACGAGTGTGTGCGCAACCCGTGCGGGAACGGGACCTGCAAGAACACGGTGGGGGCCTTCAACTGCCTGTGCTACCCCGGGTTCGAGGTCACGCACAACAACGACTGCATGGGTGAGTGTCGCGACCGGGCCTGGTCACCAAGCGGGGGCAGCACGCGATGAAGCATGCTGTAACGATCACACTGGCGTGTCATTATTTTACTGTTCTTAGTGTTCTAGTTGCCAAAACTGTGTTATTGCCACTTCTTGGTCAGTTTATCTGATTATTCTACAAGAGTTTAAGTTTTTGAGATCACTCTAGCACTTGGAATCATACTTGGCTTGTCCCTGGTTATGATTTGCACTTTATCGTACGTCACTCTGGATAAGAGCATCAGCCAAATGTCTATAATGTAGTGTGATGTAATGGTCATCACGCCCACCTGTGTAACCGTTAAATGCCGATCCCAGAATGGATCCCCTCTGTCAGGTTAGCGTTAGACTTACAAAGTTTCTCAGATTAGAACTCTTTACACCCAGGAGCCGAGGGCTGTCTTACTGCTCCCTGTGAAAACGAAAAAACAGTAAAAATGAAAATGCAAAAACGCTCGTCACTGTAGTAGTGCCCTCCCTATACATGACATTTATAGCCAGCAATACGTAATTCAGTTTAAACTTTTTTTGCTTGTACAAGGTACTCATTTGTACCCAAATAGAACATCACTGTACTTTCAGGGAACATTTTGGAAATGTGTTACTGGAGGAAGTAAAGTATAAAGTATATCTTAAAGTATCTCTGTGCACCAAGACTGAACTCTGCTGTTGTTGTCTACATCGCTGAGTGCAGGGTGCATTATGGGATGCTGTGTTTGTGTTCTCAGACATCGATGAGTGCAGGGTGCATTATGGGTCGCTGTGTAGAAACGGTCAGTGCATCAACAACATCGGGTCCTTCCAGTGTCTGTGTGAGGAGGGATACGAACTCACTGCTGACGGCAAGAACTGCCTGGGTGAGCTAAACCAGCGTGTGTGTGTGTGTGTGTGTGTGTGTGTGTGAGTGTGTGAGTGTGTGTGTGAGTGTGTGAGTGTGTGAGTGAGTGAGTGAGTAATAACTCCCTCTCTCCTGTAGATATAAACGAGTGTGTGTGTGTGTGTGTGTGAGAGTATGTGAGTGTGTGTGTTTAATAACTCCCTCTGTCCTGTAGATATAAGTGAGTGTGTGAGTGTGTGGGTGTGTGTGTGTTTAATAACTCCCTCTCTCCTGTAGATATAAACGAGTGTGTGTGTGTGAGAGTATGTGAGTGTGTGTGTGTGTGTTTAATAACTCCCTCTCTCCTGTAGATATAAACGAGTGTGTGAGTGTGTGTGTGAGTGTGTTAGTGTTTAATAACTCCCTCTCTCCTGTAGATATAAACGAGTGTGTGTGTGTGTGTGTGTGAGAGAGTATGTGAGTGTGTGTGTGTGTGTTTAATAACTCCCTCTCTCCTGTAGATATAAACGAGTGTGTGTGTGTGTGTGTGTGAGAGTATGTGAGTGTGTGTGTGTGTGAGAGTATGTGAGTGTGTGTGTGTGTGTGTTTAATAACTCCCTCTCTCCTGTAGATATAAACGAGTGTGTGTGTGAGAGTATGTGAGTGTGTGTGTGTGTGTTTAATAACTCCCTCTCTCCTGTAGATATAAACAAGTGTGTGTGTGTGTGAGAGTATGTGAGTGTGTGTGTGTGTGTTTAATAACTCCCTCTTCTCTCCTGTAGATATAAACGAGTGTGTGTGTGTGTGTGTGAGAGAGTATGTGAGTGTGTGTGTGTGTGTTTAATAACTCCCTCTCTCCTGTAGATATAAACGAGTGTGTGTGTGAGAGTATGTGAGTGTGTGTGTGTGTGTTTAATAACTCCCTCTCTCCTGTAGATATAAACGAGTGTGTGTGTGTGTGTGTGTGTGTGTGTGAGAGTATGTGAGTGTGTGTGTGTGTGTGTGTGTGTTTAATAACTCCCTCTCTCCTGTAGATGTAAACGAGTGTGTGATCTTTCCGGGGACCTGTGAGCCGGGGACCTGTCAGAACCTGGACGGCTCGTTCCGCTGCATCTGCCCGCCCGGCTACATCGTCCAGAATGAGCAGTGCATCGGTGAGGGCCCGCGTCCCGTACCCCAAAACGTGCCCCGTGCCCCCACAATACCCCAAAACGTGCCCTGTACCCCACAATACCCCCAAACGTGTCCCGTACCCCCGCAATACCCCAAAACGTGCCCTGTACCCCCACAATACCCCAAACGTGCCCCGTACCCCCACAATGCCCCCAAACGTGCCCCGTACCCCCACAATACCCCCAAACGTGTCAACTCCCCCCCCCCCCCGCCCCCCCCAATACACACTGAACAGAGTCTGTTTCCTCCTGGGAGGATTTTTACTGTGTCCGTCCCCCTGACAGTCTCATGCCTCCAAACTCATTGGAAGGTGTTTCATCCCACAGCAAGGCAATAATCCCAAACATACACCACCTCTATTTTTCTTCTGAATAGTTACTGAAACTGAAACTGAAACAAGCTGTTTGGAACTTCATTGTTGGGCCTTTGTCTCTATTTTTTTATTTTAATTCTTTCTTAGCCTCATAATGGCTTCCTTGACTTTCATTGGCACAACTCTGGTCCTCATGTTGACAAACATCAACAGACTCCAAAGGCAATCAGAAGCCTAAAACCAGGACTAGATACTGAAAGCTTTCTTATACCTGCACCAAGGAAGCAATTGGGATGTAATTCCTATACAGATCACCCAGTATGGATGTAAATGACCTCAAATTCGAGGTGACAGTCTGCACTTTAACCTCACATGAATTGTTTCATTTCAGTCTCTTATTATTATGGGATGTGTCTCTCACAGATGTGAATGAGTGTGAGGGAGACCCCAACATCTGCCTGTTCGGGACCTGCGTCAACAACCCCGGCAGCTTCCAGTGCGACTGCAAGCCCGGCTTCATCCTGTCTGAGAACGGACGGCGCTGTTTCGGTCAGTCACGCCGCCATTTTGCATTTACACGTTACATTACCTACTGCGTGTGTGTGTGTGTGTGTGTATGTGTGTGTGTGTGTAGTGTGTGTGTGTGTGTGTGTGTGTGTGTGTGTGTGTGTGAGTGTGTGCTCTAGTGTGTGTGTGTGTGTGTGTGCTCTTGAGTGTGTCTGTAGCATCGTCTCCTGGATTAGCCAGTTATCGCTTTTTTGTGCTGTAGTTCAACTCAGATTGTAGTGTGGTGGGGTTTTTTTGTTACAGCATACCCAAAAAAAGATTTTCAATTCTCCCTCCCTCTCTCTCTCCCTCCCTCCCTCTCTCTCCCGCTCTCTCCCCCTCTCTCCCTCCCTCCCTCTCCCCCCCTCTCTCTCAGACACGCGGGAGAGCTACTGCTTCACACAGTTTGACAATGGGAAGTGCTCCGTGCCGCAGGCCTTCAACACCACCAAGGCCAAGTGCTGCTGCAGCAACATGCCCCACGAGGGCTGGGGCGACCCCTGTGAGCTGTGCCCCACGCAGACCGACGGTACGGAGGGTAGGGGGGCGTGTGGGGGTGTGTGGGGGCGTGAGGGGGCGTGTGGGGGCGTGTGGGGGTCTTTTATCCGTCACTGGGGTGGATGTTGCGTTTCATCTCCGTACCCATACCTGCCGTCACACTGGAGGGGGGCTGTGAGGATGCTCTTTGTGTGATTCATTTTTCTGTTTTTGTCTCGTGTTCCAGTGGCCTTTGCGGATCTGTGCCCGTTTGGACACGGTGTTATCCCGGGGATCGGAGACACTCGCATAGGTACGGTCCTGGGGTCCACTTTAAGACTAAAGACTAAGAACAAGACTAAAATAAGTTAAGATAAGATATAAAATAAGATATTTTTGTGCCACAGTCCAGCGGGGGAACCTGCAAGCCTTTACATCTCAAAGTGCTATACTCTTTTTAGCCAATCACAGCATGGAGATCTGTTGTCAGCCCATGGCAGCAGGGATGTGTGTGTTCAGTGTGTGAGCAGCAGTGAGAGAGGACCCCGTGTGTCTCTTGAACCCCCAGATCTGAACGAGTGCGTGGAGAACCCCGGCATCTGCTTCAACGGCCACTGCATCAACACGGACGGGTCCTTCCGCTGCGAGTGCCCCATGGGATACACGCTGGACTTCTCCGGAGTGCGCTGCGTGGGTGGGTCCTGTTCCTCTGTACGGGCGTCTAACTCACTGCCTGCAGGGTCCTGTTCCTCTGTACGGGCGTCTAACTCACTGCCTGCAGGGTCCTGTTCCTCTGTACGGGCGTCTAACTCACTGCCTGCAGGGTCCTGTTCCTCTGTACGGCCGTCTAACTCACTGCCTGCAGGGTCCTGTTCCTCTGTACGGGCGTCCAGCTCACTGCCTGCAGGGTCCTGTTCCTCTGTATGGGCGTCTAACTCACTGCCTGCAGGGTCCTGTTCCTCTGCTGTACGGGCGTCTCACTCACTGCCTGCTGGGTCCTGTTTATCAGCTGTGTAGGCATCTCACTCAGTACCCTTGGGGTCCTGTTCACCTTCTGTATGCATATTGAACTTGATGAATATTCCTCTCAACAACACAAAAAACATTATGCTGAGGCATATACATTGAGTCAAACTCGTCAAACCCCTAGACCATCAGTTTACATCATATAGTACCTGGACCAGCTAATCCCTATACCACGACATTGGATAGCTGTTCCAGTTTGTATGCAGTTCTGTGGTCTCAAGGTTTAAACTTGTGGTCTAAACTCCTGCTAAGCACACTGCAGTTAATCCACCAACAGCATAAACCTCACAATGACAACACATACCGACAAGTATCTCTGACCATACCCAGTGTACGCACAAACTGAACAAACAGCACTTTTCAACTCTCTGTAGAATGTGGGTGGCTCACTTAAAACATCCGCTCACTTTGTTTTCATAACAGTTTTGTTGCTCCATAAATGCTCAATTACATTCTGTCTTTGCGCCCTGGGCCCCAGTAATCTTTCGGCTTTTGTAAAGTGAATTTCACACAGCCCAGAATGTACAATACTAAACTGTTTAAGGGGATCCAGTCAAGGAAATTTAAGTGAAAATAAGAACACAAGCAGGACTTTGGGGGCTTCTATTTTTAATTCAGCAGAGAGTTTTAGTCCTTCGCTTTTAAAGTCTGGAGGCTTTGCATGGCAGCACGTGGAGAAAGGATGCATCGGTAGCTGGTGGGAAATGGCACAGGAGCGTCACATGAGTGTGAATTTGCCGTCAGGCGTACTATTCTGTGAAGACGTATTCATGCTGGAACATGTATGTGAATCAACAGTCAATTGTGTTCATGATATAACATGTATGTTGTAGAAACATGTAGAAACTGCTCTGTGTGTGAAACACCACGTGTATTGGCTTGTGTGAAGCTGTGTGGATCGTTCCCCGTGTAACACGGCTGTGCGCTGTTCCTCCGCCCCTGACAGATGCGGACGAGTGTCTGGTGGGGAACCCCTGTGGGAACGGGACCTGCTCCAACGTGGTTGGGGGGTTCGAGTGTAACTGTGAGGACGGGTTCGAGCCGGGGCCCATGATGACCTGCGAGGGTAGGCTGATCCGATTGGTCTGTGTGAGCTATGCTCTTCCCAGAGAGTGTCCCGATTGGCCCAGTCAGATCACATGTGCTAGTACTCTAATGTGTAATTATGAATTCATTATGTGTCATGTGTCTCCTTCATAATGGCAGATGACATGTCTGAGAGGCAGAGCATTATTGTTCATGTGTGGATATTCACATCATTATCGTTATAGTTAGGTTATAGTTATGGTTATATTGACTGTTAGAGTTATGGTTATAGTTATGGTTTATATTTATCATTATTGTTGTAGTTATAGTTATCGGTGTGGACAGGCCCTAACTGTGCGTGTGTCTGTATTCTCAGATATTAACGAGTGCGGTCAGAACCCTCTGATCTGTGCGTTCCGCTGCGTGAACACCTTCGGCGCCTACGAGTGCATCTGCCCCGGCGGGTACACCCTGAGAGCCGACGGGAGGATGTGTCAGGGTAAGCCCACCTGCGCTGTCTGAGAGAGCCCACCTGCCCTGTCTGAGAGATCTCACCTGCCCTGTCTGAGAGAGCCCACCTGCCCTGTCTGAGAGAGCCCACCTGCCCTGTCTGAGAGATCTCACCTGCCCTGTCTGAGAGAGCCCACCTGGCCCTGTCTGAGAGACCTCACCTGCCCTGTCTCACACCTCACCTGCCCTGTCTGAGAGAGCCCACCTGCCCTGTCTGAGAGAGCCCACCTGCCCTGTCTGAGAGACCTCACCTGCCCTGTCTGAGAGATCTCACCTGCCCTGTCTGAGAGATCTCACCTGCCCTGTCTGAGAGAGCCCACCTGGCCCTGTCTGAGAGACCTCACCTGCCCTGTCTGAGAGATCTCACCTGCCCTGTCTGAGAGAGCCCACCTGGCCCTGTCTGAGAGAGCCCACCTGCCCTGTCTGAGAGACCTCACCTGCCCTGTCTCACACCTCACCTGCCCTGTCTCACACCTCACCTGCCCTGTCTCACCCCTCACCTGCCCTGTCTCACACCTCACCTGCCCTGTCTCACACCTCACCTGCCCTGTCTCACACCTCACCTGGCCCTGTCTGAGAGACCTCACCTGGCCTGTCTGAGAGACCTCACCTGGCCCTGTCTGAGAGACCTCACCTGGCCCTGTCTGAGAGAGCCCACCTGCCCTGTCTGAGAGACCTCACCTGCCCTGTCTCACACCTCACCTGCCCTGTCTCACCCCTCACCTGGCCCTGTCTGAGAGACCTCACCTGCCCTGTCTCACACCTCACCTGCCCTGTCTCACCCCTCACCTGGCCCTGTCTGAGAGACCTCACCTGCCCTGTCTCACACCTCACCTGCCCTGTCTCACCCCTCACCTGGCCCTGTCTGAGAGACCTCACCTGGCCCTGTCTGAGAGACCTCACCTGCCCTGTCTGAGAGACCTCACCTTACAGATAACACACAGTATTTCTACAGATTGTGCATGAAATTTCTCTGCCTCTGTAGAGCAAGCGTAAACCGAGGCGCAAGATGGAGACACCGCTCTAGGCGTCAAAGGTGCACTGAAATAATCTTTGCAACAAGAATCACATGCAGTGAAGATGCCTGCACTAAGCACCTGTTTTAACTGCTATGTTTAAAAATGCGGTTCGTAGGCAGTCCCATTCGCTGACTGTGTAATGATCTGTAGCCTTCGTAAATAAGACGTTCATTTCAGGCGGACTGCGCCCTCCAACACGCCCTCATCAGGCCGCATTTTGTGCGGAGAGCTTCGTGTCCGTAATGTTGTGTACGTAATGTCATGTATGTATTGTCATGTCTGTAATGTCATGTACGTAATGTCCTGTACGTAATGTCCTGTACATAATGTCGTGTACGTAATTTCGTGTCCGTAATGTCGTGTACGTAATGTCGTGTCCATAATGTCGTGTCTGTAATGTCGTGTACGTAATGTCGTGTCTGTAATGTCGTGTCCGTAATGTCCTGTACGTAATGTCGTGTACGTAATGTCCTGTACGTAATGTCGTGTACGTAATGTCGTGTCTGTAATGTCGTGTACGTAATTTCGTGTCCGTAATGTCGTGTACGTAATGTCGTGTCCATAATGTCGTGTACGTAATGTCGTGTACGTAATGTCGTGTACGTAATGTCGTGTCTGTAATGTTGTGTACGTAATGTCGTGTCCTTGGGACTTGCGCTGACCCTGTGTTGTGGGTTTGTCTGCAGACCTGGACGAGTGTTCGGAGGGGCTCCACGACTGCGAGGCGCGGGGCATGACCTGCAAGAACCTCATCGGCACCTTCATGTGCGTGTGCCCCCCCGGGATGGTGCGTCGCCCGGACGACGAGGGCTGCCAGGGTGAGCCCCCCCCTTCACGAGCACCGTCAATCACTGTTACTCAGGGAAGTCCAGGGGTCAGAAAGTAAAAGTCCTGCCTTGCGTTTCTTCCATCCATGAACTCAGTCAGCTTGTTTCACCCATTAGTTCTACCTCCTGGCTGAAGAATTGGGCTAATTAGTAAATCCAGGTGACTGTAACAGAATACTACTTTCTGAACTTGGATTTTGCACCTCTGTCAATAGTTAGTTTTTTAATCGCAGCTTCTGAAAATGCCACTCCAATTTGTGTATTTTTCCATATGTTGTGAAGTGTTTGTTTTGTTTCAATGTGTTTTTCGCATATGCCATTTTCCTGCAGCTAAGCTCACTTTTCTAGGATTTCTAGGGGCTTTTTATTCAGGATAATTATGTCACTCGATCTTAACAAGTAACTTAAAACAAGTTGATATTTTCTACTGGAGAGAAAACTAACAAAGACTTTAAACCGCATTATAAGACTTGTTTACTAAGACAGGCTGTTTTACAGTGTCCTGTGCTTTTCATTCTTCTGTGAACCAGTAACTTCCAGAAACCCACATGAGTCAGAATCTTAAAAGGATTCTTTACGGCACTAAAATACCACCTCTAATTCTGTCACTGAGCGCATATAAACTACCGCTCATTACAACATTATTTCTCTTCAAAGAAAATGTTTGGAATGCTATTACTTTCTATTACTTTCAGTTTCCCTGGAAAACATGGCTGACAGATGTCACGCAGGGTTCCCCAAGCTTATAAAAAAAGTCTTATTTTAAGAAACAAGAAAAGAAAATTTTACAAGAGGTTCAGCCCTGAGTGTGCCGCTGTTTACATCACTAGCATTTAGCCAAATTGCAGTCCTGGAGGAGCATGAATTGTTTTCCACCCTCCCTTTACCTGGGCGTCAGGTGTGCAGCCAGTCTGGCCAATCAGCAGCACTAACTCCACAGTTAGTTACCAAGGCGGGAAGAGAACCAGGGCTGGATTTGGATTTGAGGGTCAGATTTGATCATCCCTATTTCAGCAGATGCACTTATTGGTTATTGACATTTACACCATGTGTGATGGAAGCTGAATGTATGGAGAAGTGCTACAGGTTGAGGTTCTTGCTGTACCCCATTTGGAAGTGAACCTGCAGCCTTCCGTTCTCTAACCCCTGTTCCCCCGCCCCGCCCCGCCCCGCCCCGCAGACGAGAACGAGTGTCGCACGCGCCCGGGGGTCTGTGAGAATGGCCAGTGCGTGAACACGGCGGGCAGCTACACCTGTGACTGCGGCGAGGGTTTCCGTGGCGACACCACGCGCACACGCTGCCTCGGTGAGAGCGCCCGTCTCCACGACGACGGCTGTCAATCAATCACACCCACACCCTCACACCCTCACACAACCAATGGAGTGAGAGCTGTAGAGTGTAGCTATGGTGACCAGACCTGTGACTGCTCTGCTCTTATCTACAGCCACGTACCAAAAAACATGATATTTAATGTGAGAAAAATTCTGAGGTAATGGTGAAATGGAAAACATGCATGTGTTTGACACTGTGTTTATATGTCTGTGTGTATCTGGGTGTGTCTGTGTGTATATATACATCTACATCTACATCTACATCTAACGGTGTGTGTGTGTATATAACTGTGTGTGTGTGTGTGTGTGTGTGTATGTGTATATAACTGTGTGTGTGTGTGTGTGTGTATGTGTATATAACTGTGTGTGTGTGTAACTGTGTGTGTGTGTGTGTGTGTGAGTGTGTGTGTGTGTGTGTGTGTGTGTGTGTGTATAACGGTGTGTGTGTGTGTGTGTGTGTGTATAACGGTGTATAACGGTGTGTGTGTGTGTGTGTGTGTGTATAACGGTGTATATGTGTGTGTGTGTGTGTGTGTATAGCGGTGTGTGTGTGTGTGCGTGTGTGTATGACGGTGTATGTGTGTGTGTATGTGTGTATAATGGTGTGTGTGTATGTGTGTGTGTGTATAATGGTGTGTGTGTGTGTGTGTGTGTGTATAACGGTGTATGTGTGTGTGTGTGTGTGTGTATAACAGTGTGTGTGTGTGTATAACAGTGTGTGTGTGTGTGTGTGTGTGTAACGATGTGTGTGTGTGTGTGTGTGTGTATAACGGTGTGTGTGTGTGTGTGTATAACGGTGTGTGTGTGTGTGTGTGTGTGTAACGGTGTGTGTGTGTGTGTGTGTGTGTGTGTGTGTGTATAACGGTGTGTGTGTGTGTGTATGTGTGTGTATAACGGTGTGTGTGTGTGTGTGTATAACGGTGTGTGTGTGTGTGTGTGTGTATAACGGTGTGTGTGTGTGTGTGTGTATAACGGTGTGTGTGTGTGTGTGTGTAACGGTGTGTGTGTGTGTGAGTATGTGTGTGTGTGTGTGTGTGTATAACGGTGTCTGTGTGTGTGTGTGTGTGTGTGTGTGTGTGTGTGTGTGTATAACGGTGTGTGTGTGTGTGTGTATAACGGTGTGTGTGTGTGTAACGGTGTGTGTGTGTGTGTGTGTGTGTGTGTATAACGGTGTGTGTGTGTGTAACGGTGTGTGTGTGTGTGTGTGTGTGTGTATATAACGGTGTGTGTGTGTGTGTAACGGTGTGTGTGTGTGTGTGTGTGTGTAACGGTGTGTGTGTGTGTGTGTGTATAACGGTGTGTGTGTGTGTGTGTGTGTGTAACGGTGTGTGTGTGTGTGTGTGTGTGTGTGTATGTATAACGGTGTGTGTATAACGGTGTGGTGTGTGTGTTAGACTACAGGGAGGCCTTCTGCTTCTTCGAGGTGCTGCAGACCATGTGCCAGATGTCCTCCAGCAGCCGCAGCCTCTCCACTAAGTCTGAGTGCTGCTGTGACGGGGGGCGGGGCTGGGGCAACCAGTGCGACCTCTGCCCCCTGCCGGGCTCCGCCCACTACAGGAAGCTCTGCCCCCACGGGCGGGGCTACACCACCGACGGCACCGGTGAGGTCCGCTGGATCACCCGGCCCTTTCACAGAGTTTAACACAGGCTAACCGTAACATCTTAACGGAGCGCTACTGGGGCCTTAGGGCTGATGGGTCTTTAATTATCTCCTGTGTTACACACACATACACACACACACACACACACACACACTCACACAACATTATATAGGCACACAGTCAGACACAGTTATATATGCGCATAGTCAGACAGTTATATACACACTTACACACTCACACACACACACAGACTCACACTCACACACACACACACCATATGGCTAGCCAATGATGTGTACAGCAAGCACCTTATACCAGATGTGCACCAGGTAGATTCTTTTAAATAGATTTATATGTTGTTCGTACATATGATGTTCTACATACAGACCAGATGGCCAACGCCATTGGTGAGGCTGTAGATGTCAATCAGACATCTGACCCAGCCAATCAGAATGCAGAGTTGGCAGCAGTGGCAGACTTGGCAGGTTGTGATGACAAAGCTGGCAGTCTTGTTATGACCAGAGATCATCAATTCATGGTCCTCGAGGGCTGAGAACGGCTGGTTTTTCACCCTTCCTTTACCTGGGAGTCAGGTGTGTTCACCCTCCTTTACCTGGGAGTCAGGTGTGTTCACCCTCCCTTTACCTGGGAGTCAGGTGTGTTCACCCTCCCTATACCTGGGAGTCAGGTGTGATCACCCTCCCTTTACCTGGGAGTCAGGTGTGTTCACCCTCCCTTTACCTGGGAGTCAGGTGTGTTCACCCTCCCTTTACCTGGGAGTCAGGTGTGTCCACCCTCCCTTTACCTGGGAGTCAGGTGTGTTCACCCTCCCTTTACCTGGGAGTCAGGTGTGTTCACCCTCCCTTTACCTGGGAGTCAGGTGTGTTCACCCTCCCTTTACCTGGGAGTCAGGTGTGTCCACCCTCCCTTTACCTGGGAGTCAGGTGTGAAGTCAGTCTGGCCAATCAGCAGCACTAATTACCCAGGAGAAAAGAAAACCAGGGCTGGATTTGGATTGGAGGGCCAGAGTTGCTGATCCCTGATGTATGGTCTGTGTTAACTGCCTGTTTAACCTCTGACCTCTGACCTCCAGACATCGATGAGTGCAAGGTCATGCCCGACCTGTGCACTAACGGGCGCTGCATCAACACCATGGGGTCGTTCAGGTGCCACTGCAAGACCGGCTATACCGCTGACATCACGGGCACCTCCTGTGCAGGTAGGACTCAAACCCCCCCCCCGTTTTTTATTTTCCTGTTTTTTGGGGAGTCTTTTTTAAGTTATATGTATGATAAAAACCCACATTGTCTAAGTAAGTGTGTTTGTTCGGGTGCCAGACGTGTGATTAAAAAAAAAAAACACTTAATTTGAGTGTGTTTTTTCAGTTGCTAGACATGCAATTAAAAAGGCCACATTATTTGAGTGTGTTTGTTGGGTTGCCAGACGTGTGATAAATGGCCACATTATTTGAGTGTGTTTGTTGGGTTGCCAGACGTGTGATAAAAGCCCACATTATTTGAGTGTGTTTGTTGGGTTGCCAGATGTGGACGAGTGCGGCATGTCCCCGAAGCCCTGCAACTTCATCTGTAAGAACACGGAGGGCAGCTACTCCTGCTCCTGCCCCAGAGGATACCTCCTTCAGGAAGATGGGCGCACCTGCAAAGGTACCTGGGAGAAAAAACGCACCTCTCTCTCCGAGGCTGCGGTCTACGCTGTGAGAGGGAGATTCTGTAGACCTCTCTCTCTGAGGCTGCGGTCTACGCTGTGAGAGGGAGATTCTGTAGACCTTTTATCCCACGTGACTTACCGTTGCCGTTCACAGTTATGTTACAGTGTTGTGTCGCCTACAAATTTAGTTGCATCATGTTTCTTTAAGACAGAACTTAGTAGAGTGTAAGGTCTTTGTGAAGCAATCTGCAGTCTGTCTCTCAGTATTTGGCTCCAGCAGGTAAGTGTGTTCAGTGTGTGAGTGTGTGTGTGTGTGTGTGTGTGTGTGAGTGTGTGTGTGTGTGAGTGTGTGTGTGTGTGTGTGTGTGTGTGTGTGTGTGTGTGTGTGTGTGTGTGTGAGAGTGTGTGTGTGTGTGTGTGTGTGTGAGTGTGTGTGTGTGTGTGTGAGTGTGTGTGTGTGTGAGTGTGTGTGTGAGTGTGTGTGTGTGTGAGTGTGTGTGTGTGTGTGTGTGTGTGTGTGTGAGTGTGTGTGTGAGTGTGTGTGTGTGTGAGTGTGTGTGTGAGTGTGTGTGTGTGTGAGTGTGTGTGTGTGTGTGTGTGTGTGTTCCTCTAACTCCAGTGTGTGTGCGTTTCCTCTCTCTGCTGCTCAGATCTGGATGAGTGTCAGACGAAGAGGCACAACTGTCAGTTCCTGTGTGTGAACACCATCGGGGGCTTCACCTGCAAGTGTCCCCCAGGATTCACCCAGCACCACACAGCCTGTATCGGTGAGTATCACACACACACTCATATACACACACACACACACATACAGCCTGCATTGGTGAATATCACACACACACACACTCACACACACACACACACACACACACATACAGCCTGCATCGGTGAATATCGCACACACAGACACCGCCTACATTGGTGAATTACACAGACACTGTGCATACAAACGCTCAAAAATTGACATTTATAGAATGCTACTGGGTGTTTCTACAAATGCACAGTTATGTCAGTTGTTTGGGGTCCGTATTCAATCTAAACACCACATTGTCTTGTCAGTCACGAAGTTCAGATTCATCACCAGTGCTTAGTAACATCATCTGTTGATTTAAACAATAAAACAGTTTAAATCTGAGGCACAAAGTGCATTGTGTTCAACTTAAACTTAGGCTTTAGTGTTCCCTCAGCAGACATTGGAATTCATTGACATATTTAACAGACTACTTACAAAGCCGTGCCAAATGATTGCAAGCCAAGCATCCAGTTGTGATGTGATATATTTGCATTAGTCTGTGTAATTGTGTTTTCGGTCGGATAGCCCACGGGGTATTGTGGTTGGCTTTGGGTTGCTAACGCTACAGTAGATGTTTATAAAATGTCTACGGGGGCCCGTTTGCCAAGAGTAATTCTAGGAATCTTTTTCACAATGTGCTGGCAAACCGTTGCAGAAGTTATTGGAAGCAGGAGTGGAAAGAGACCCGCAGACACAGAACACCATGTCCTCGTTCACACAGGGACACGGAGGGCAACTATCAGAGCAAGCTATCCAGAGAGGCACACATATTTCTAAAGAATTGTTGGAAAATATCAAGAACATGGACACATTTTCAAGTTCACCTGAGGCGATTCTCAGATAAAATATGAGCAGTTAACCACAGATGCTACTGTGTGTAATCTGGGAAACTATGACGTAGGCACTGGGAACACGGACTTCATTTCAATAAGTCTTGAATGTCTTAAGTCTTGCCGTGTCAAGGGAGAAGTAACTTAAAGCTAGTGTTTTTAAGACAAGTGAAATTATCATAAGTCACCTGCTTTTTCATCTCTCTTTCCGCCCCCTTTCCCCGGAGATTAAAAGTGTCTAAACTACTTGTGAAGACTGACTTATGTTTTGGTTCTCATTCTCCCCCCTCCCCCCCTCTCTCTCCCTCTCTCTCTCTCTCTCCCTCCCCCCCTCTCCTCTCTCTCCTCTCTTACTCTCCCTCTCTCTCTCTCCCCCCCTCCCTCTCCCTCTCCCTCACTCCCCCCCTCTCTCTCCCTCTCCCTCTCTCCTCCTCTCCCTCTCTCTCTCCCTCTCCCTCCCCCCTCTCCTCTCTCTCCTCTCTTACTCTCCCTCTCTCTCTCTCCCCCCCTCTCTCTCCCTCTCTCTCTCCCCCTCCCCCTCTCCCTCTCCCCTCTCTCTCTCTCTCTCTCCCTCTCCCTCTCTCCCCCCCTCTCTCTCTCTCTCCCCCTCTCCCTCTCTCTCTCCCTCCTCTCTCTCTCCCTCTCCCCCTCTCTCTCTCCCTCTCTCTCTCCCTCTCCCTCTCCCTCTCCCTCTCTCTCTCTCTTACTCTCCCCCTCTCTCTCTCTCCCTCTCCCCCTCTCTCTCTCCCCCCTCTCCCCCTCTCCCCCTCTCTCTCCCCCCCCCCTTTCTCTCCCTCTCTCCCCCTCTCTCTCTCTCCCTCTCTCTCCCTCTCTCTCTCCCTCTCTCCCTCTCCCTCTCTCTCTCTCCTCTCTCCCTCTCCCCCTCTCTCTCCCTCTCTCTCCCCCCCTCTCTCTCCCTCTCTCTCCCCCCCTCTCTCTCCCTCTCTCCCCCCCTCTCTCTCCCTCTCTCTCCCCCCCCTCTCTCTCCCTCTCCCCCCTCTCTCTCCTCTCCCTCTCTCTCTCTCAGATAATAACGAGTGTGCATCAGAGCCCTCTCTCTGTGGGGATAAGGGGATCTGTCAGAACTCCCCGGGAAGTTTCTCCTGCGAATGCCAGCGAGGGTTCAACCTGGATGCCTCTGGACTGCACTGCGATGGTACGGCACCGCCCCAAACGTCTCTCAGCATGACCCAGAACTGAGCTTCGGAAGCCAGGCCCAATTTCGACCGCTTGCTCCAAACCCGCAGTGGAAACTCGCGTCAAAATATCATCCGCAGAGAAGGTTGTTGAAGGAGAACTTAATGACCGAGTGTGAGAACCATCTCCTGACAGATGCTGTAGTGTTGGAGATTCCACGTGTCAAGCTTGAGAACGGAGTTAAGGAGCAGACGTGTCTGCTCAACCGGCCGCTGATCTGTTGCTATGGAAACGGTCGTTTAAATCCGTTAACTGTCATTTTGATGTGCGCTGTGCGGCCTGTTCTCAGTAACATTCTTACTTTTGCTTTTCTTTCGGAAAACTTTAAATTCTTGCTTCGTCCGCTGTCATGAAGCAAGCTTTTGATCTAAATTGGGTTTAAGAACCAGGGCTACAAAGTTGAGATTACTTCTCATTAAATCCTGTTCAGAACTAAAGATTATTTACACTGCTGCCCCTAAAACAGGGATTATTCATTATCTGGTGAGAATTTCTCATTCTGTTCTGTCTTATATTTAAACTCAAAATTGTATTTCTGTTACTTATTTCCCAAATAAAACGAGAAGATGAGAGTTTTACTCTATTTCATGGTTTGCCAATGGGGTAAGACAATTCTTAAGAAAGAACTTAAGAGAAAGAAATATGAATCGACAGGAGGTTGTTCAGAATTTGTTTTGTTTGCATGGTTGTAGCTCTGCTGTAAAGTACTGTAGTACTGCAATGCACTGCTCTGACCTGCTGACCCTCTCTCCCTCCCTCTCTCTGCCCCCCCTCTCTCTCTCTCTCTCTGCCCCCTCCCTCTCTCTCCCTCTCTCTACCCCCTCCCTCCCTCCCTCCCTCCCTCCCTCCCTCTCTCTGCCCCCTCCCTCCCTCCCTCCCTCCCTCCCTCTCTCTCTCTCTGCCCCCCCAGATGTGGATGAGTGCTCCAGCAGTCACCACCGCTGTCAGCACGGCTGTCAGAACATGATGGGGGGGTACCGCTGCACCTGCCCCCAGGGCTACACCCAGCACTACCAGTGGAACCAGTGTGTGGGTGAGTCTCTCATCCCCCAAAACCAGTGTGTGGGAGAGTCTCTTATCCCCCAAAACCAGTGTGTGTGAGTCTCTCATCCCCGTAAACCAGTGTGTGTGAGTCTCTCATCCCCCAAAACCAGTGTGTGGGAGAGTCTCTTATCCCCCAAAACCAGTGTGTGTGTCTCTTATCCCCCAAAACCAGTGTGTGTGAGTCTCTTATCCCCCAAAACCAGTGTGTGTGTGAGTCTCTCATCCCCCAAAACCAGTGTGTGGGTGAGTCTCTCATCCCCCAAAACTAGTGTGTGGGTGAGTCTCCAATCCCCCAAAACCAGTGTGTGGGTGAGTCTCCAATCCCCCAAAACCAGTGTGTGGGTGAGTCTCTTATCCCCCAAAACCAGTGTGTGTGAGTCTCTTATCCCCCAAAACCAGTGTGTGTGAGTCTCTTATCCCCCAAAACCAGTGTGTGTGTGAGTCTCATATCCCCCAAACCCCCCCACCCCCCCATCATGCAAACACTCTGATGTCCACTTCTCATCAGTTTCTAGTGGCTGAATTCTGCCCATATTCAGCCCAGTCCTGCGCCTGTGTGCTCCTGTATGTCCACTGCTGGACCAGCAGAACAGGCCGTAGGTTAACGGGTGAAACCTGGTTCTTGTCCTCATTTGGCCGTGTTGCTCCACTGTGGGCAGAAACCTTCTGATGACGTTACGGGTTTCCTAGCTTGGAGGTAGAAAAAGCGCACGGAGGCTTAATTTAGCGAAGAGCGCGCCGCCGTTTGGGAGACAGCCCACTGCAGAGGTGTTTTGGGCGGGAGCAGGGAAATCACACCCGTCCTAAGGACCATTTTGTTTTTACGAGCAGAACCGTTTCCTGCCCGTGGTCAGGGGTGTTGTTATTCTGTTGGGAGCCAGGCGATGTGCTGGAGGGAGAGAGCTCACCGTTTATCACTCACATTCAGAACAACAGCGCCCTCTGGAGGATGGGAAGCCGAACAGCACAAACCCACAAAGCAGGATTACAGAGTTAGCTGGATAACTGCCCTGAGTAAAACCCTGAACCCTCCCAAATCTGGAATATGGACTGAAATAAAAACAGAGCCATTCTGGGTTTTTTCTCAGCACAGTTTTTTGCTCAGAAAAAGACAGGTTGCTTTAAATATTTTTCAAGGTATTTCTGTCAGCAGAACATGCAGGCAGAATGAGTTAGAAACCGCATGAGATGTAGAAATGAGTTTGATTTGTTTTTTGTTAAGTTGAAAAACGGTTTGTCAGGTCATGTAGAGGAGTGTTACAGGGCCTAATGTCCCCCTCCCCCCTCCCTGCAGATGAGAACGAGTGCACCAGGTCATGCAGTAGAGCCAGAGATGGTTTAAGTGAATACTCTCCCCCCTCCCTGCAGATGAGACCGAGTGCACCAGGTCATGCAGTAGAGCCAGAGATGGTTTAAGTGAATACTCTCCCCCCTCCCTGCAGATGAGAACGAGTGCACCAGGTCATGCAGTAGAGCCAGAGATGGTTTAAGTGAATACTCTCCTCCCTCCCTGCAGATGAGAACGAGTGCACCAGGTCATGCAGTAGAGCCAGAGATGGTTTAAGTGAATACTCTCCCCCCTCCCTGCAGATGAGAACGAGTGCACCAGGTCATGCAGTAGAGTGATGGGTTAAGTGAATACTCTCCTCCCTCCCTGCAGATGAGAACGAGTGCACCAGGTCATGCAGTAGAGCCAGAGAAGGTTTAGGTGAATACTCTCCCCCCTCCCTGCAGATGAGAACGAGTGCACCAGGTCATGCAGTAGAGCCAGAGATGTGTTTAAGTGAATACTCTCCCCCCCCCCTGCAGATGAGAACGAGTGCACCAGGTCATGCAGTAGAGCCAGAGATGGTTTAAGTGAATACTCTCCCCCCTCCTGCAGATGAGAACGAGTGCTCCCTGCCGGGCAGCTGTGGCTCGGCCTCCTGCTACAACACGCTGGGCAGCTTCAGGTGCGCCTGCCCGTCCGGCTACGCCTTCGACCCGGAGGCCAGCGGCTGTGAGGACGTGGACGAGTGCTCCTCTCAGCACAACCCCTGCAGCTACGGCTGCTCCAACACCGAGGGGGGCTACCTGTGCGGCTGCCCGCCCGGCTACTACCGCGTCGGCCAGGGGTGAGCGCTACTGCTACTGCTGCTGCTACTGCTGCTGCTGCTGCTACTACTGCTACTGCTACTGCTGCTACTGCTGCTAGTGTTACTGCTACTACTACTGCTACTGCTACTGCTGCTACTGCTACTGCTACTGCTACTGCTACTGCTACTGCTGCTAGTGTTACTGCTACTACTACTACTGCTGCTGCTGCTGCTACTGCTGCTACTGCTACTGCTACTGCTATTGCTGCTGCTGCTGCTGCTACTGCTGCTACTGCTGCTGCTGCTGCTGCTGCTACTACTGCTACTGCTGCTGCTGCTACTGCTACTGCTACTACTACTGCTGCTACTACTACAACTACTACTGCTGCTGCTACTACTACTGCTGCTACTGCTGCTGCTGCTGCTGCTACTACTACTGCTGCTACTGCTGCTGCTGCTGCTGCTACTGCTACTGCTACTACTACTACTACTACTACTACTGCTGCTACTGCTGCTGCTGCTGCTGCTACTACTACTGCTGCTACTGCTGCTGCTACTGCTACTACTGCTGCTGCTACTACTACTGCTGCTACTGCTACTGCTACTGCTGCTACTGCGAAGGGCTCGCTGGTCTGGAGCCGTCGTTAGCGGATTAGCGTTAGCGGGATGAACTCTGATTAGCGGATTAGCGCTAGCGTGATAAGCTTTAGCACTGGTCCTGGATCAGCGGATAGCGAGTTAGCACCAGCATGATAAACTCCAGTGTGCTAAGATTGTATATTCTGTTATGCTGAAACGTACCAAACAAGGGAAATTAAAATGAATTATATTTTTGAACATATTATATACTCGTATTGTGTCAAAAATAGAAGAAAATACTGGACTTGGAGACACGGTAGGGTTGTGGGGGGTCCGCTCTCTCTGATTTCGGGTTTCGGCTCTGTCTGCCCCAGCCACTGTGTGTCGGGTCTGGGGTTCTGGAAGGGGCGCTTCACACCCCCGCGGCCGGGCCGGGGGGAGGAGGTGGAGGAGGAGAACGACCTGTCCCCAGAGGCCTGCTACGACTGCCAGCTCAACGGCCACGCCCGGAAGAGCGGCCGCCGGAGGAGGGGAGCCAACCAGACCGAGCCCCCCCAGGTCAGAGTCTCACTTCATTTCATTTATTGACCAAGGCAATACATAAGTATAAAAGACAGGCGGCCTGTAGTGTAGTGGTTAAGGTAAAGGACTGGGACACACAGGGTCGGTGGTTGTAATCCCGGTGTAGCCACAATGAGATCCGCACAGCTGTTGGGCCCTTGAGCAAGGCCCTTAACCCTGCATTGCTCCAGGGGAGGATTGTCTCCTGCTTAGTCTAATCAACTGTATGTCGCTCTGGATAAGAGCGTCTGCCAAATGCCAATAATGTAATGTAATGTAAAAGAACATACAGTGTGTGTCTGCATTGTCAGGGATAAAAGATGAACAGTCCAAGACTTATTTCCATCGTTGTCCCTGCTGTCCAAGTGGAGACAGGCAGATGTTTAGAGTGCTTTGAGCAATTATACTATAAAATACGAGTGCAATAATGCAATAATACAATAATACAAGTACAATAGTTAAACAATACATCATGAGTTGAGAAATACATCCACATATCATATTACATCATCGGACACATAGCTTATACTTGAAGGTCGCTAAATAACAGTCTCCTGATCCTTGTTTTAAAAAACTGTGCACTTTCAACTTCTTTTATGGAGAGGCAGTTTGTTCCACTCTACAGCACCAGCATAGATAAGATACTCCTCCTCTCTTTGTCCTGTGCTTGTGGAGGGCTACATTTCCCAGACTAGCTCTAGTGTTGTGTCCATGTGCTATTTTCTTAAAATAATTGTTAAAATAATTTGGGGCTCTGTTGTTGAGGGAGAGGGAGAGAGAAGCTTTTGTCTAATGATGCTAGTTAGTTGATTAGCTGCTTACCTGGGATTTATATTAGATTGATTAAAGTGTATTATAAAAGTCAAATGATTGTCAACTTTTGTTCTCTTGGTGTTCCTGTCAGCAGCCATTTTTGTTCACCACATACTACCTTTTGAAACGGTTGACTAACACTAGTTTGTAGTGAACAGAAAAATTTTCAATGTGTTGGGCAAATGTTGGCTAATGTTCATGGTGAAGTTTCTAAGTGTTGGTGGAAGTTAGCTATTGTCCTTTGGGATGTTAAGGCGGGTAGGTTTGGGCTTTGGGACATTAAGGCGGGTAGGTTTGGGCTTTGGGACGTTAAGGCGGGTAGGTTTGGCCTTTGGGATGTTAAAGCGGGTAGGTTGGGGCTTTGGGACGGTGAGTAATTGGGGTCTGTAGGGCGGGTAGGTTTGGGCTTTGGGACGGTGAGTAATTGGGGTCTGTAGGGCGGGTGGGTTTGGGCTTTGGGACGGTGAGTAATTGGGGTCTGTAGGGCGGGTAGGTTTGGGCTTTGGGACGGTGCGTAATCGGGGTCTGCCCCCCTCCCCCGCGCAGGAGCAGCGGGAGCGGCAGGTGAGCCTGGCCAGCGTGGACGCGGCCGTGTCGCTGACGCTGAACGCCTCGCAGCTCGACCCCAAGGAGCACATCCTGGAGCTGGTGCCCGCCCTCAAACCGCTGGCCAATCACGTGTCCTACACCATCACCGCCGGCAACGCGGCGGGGGCCTTCCGCATCCAGCAGCGCCGGGGCTTGAGCTACCTGCACGCCACCCGCGGGGGGGCCCGGCCGGGGGCCTACGCGCTGGAGGTCACCAGCCGCCCGCTGTACAGCCACGCCCAGCTGCGGGAGCTGGAGGACCGCAGGGACCGGGACTACCTCTCCGGGGAGCTGGGGGAGAACCTGCGCATGAGGGTGCTGATCCGGCTGCTGTAGGGGGGGTCCGGCCCGCGTGCCGGGGCCCCCTCCCCCCCCCCGGGGCCTGGGGACACGCCCACTGGGGCTCTGACACGCGGCGAGAACCGACCAATCAGAGACCTGCTGGGGTTTCCCTGTACTTGAAAAGCCGCGGACCAATCGGACGGAACGCACGCGGAAAGGGAGCCTGAACTGCCTTTTTGTTCGTTTTCATTTAGCTTTGTCATTGGTGCTTTTCTTTTCACAGAGATGTGAGGAGGGTTCTGATTGGTCAGTTCTTTTCACACAACCCATGTCATAAGCCACCCCCATCCTTGGCTCACAGCCCCGTTACCCGACAAACCAGGAAAAGAAGTCATGGACTCAAAAGCTTGAACCCGAGACCTCTGCCCCACCCTGATCAGTAACCGTGCCTGGCTGAAAGAAAGAAAATGCCCGCCGGTGAAATGGGCAGGACCCCTGTCTCACACTGCCAATGGAGAGAAAGGCACAACAGCACTCTCAAATTAAACACAGTTCAGATCCGGGCTGTTTAACCCACACGGCCAATCGCAGCAGTGTGAATCAGAAGACAGGAAGGAAATCTCCTGAATTGCATGCTGGGGGTTTGAGTTCTGGAATCCATGGTTCTGAAAGGGAAGACATTTAGGAAAATAAAAACATTACAGTGGTAGAAATTATGTTTTATGTAATACAAGCAATGTTAAAAAAAAATGTCTAATTCAATTTCTATAAGTAAATAAATCATTTTATATTTATATACATTTGGTATGTAGTTGATGAAAAGCTTATACAGATAATATAATTATACGATTGACAGAATTATATGTAAAACCTTTTGCGGGTGTAAGTAAGCTGAATGTACGTGAAATTACTTTTGAAATGCTGTAGCAGTCCAAGTTTATCCAGATGCCTTGGGTCCAAATGTTTCGCCTCATAAATCAGTTCGCTTTGAGGAAAAACAATGTTTATTTGAAGTTACATGTTCATGTTGCGTATGTTTGTGTGTGCTCATCATACACATACGCATTTAGCTAGATCACGTTTGTTGATCACGATGCCTCGACAAATACTTGACGCGTCGTAAATAGTTATATGCAAGACGCGAAAATAGAGTCTTTAAGGCGATCGATACGGTCTGAGTTCGCGGAAAAAATACTGACGCCTGTTCCGTTGTACTGCGCGGCTCAGGCGAACGCAAGTTTACCGGTAATACGAGGCACTGGCACACCGGTCTCACCCGAAATCCGAGTTCTGAAACACTGCAGCTTTAACATTTCAACTATTTAATATGTATAAATATACAGTATTACGCCGTTGTATTTTTATTAATCTAAAGATGTGTATTTATTTTTTTGTCCAGTATGTCCTGTGTGTACGGCTGGAATATCGGGAACTGTGAGTGAATGTTTGCGCTCCGTTTACACATTATGGGTGGCTAACCCAACTTATATCTAACTTACATTCCAGCAAAGCAGTACACTGTTCTGTCTTTTTAATTCCCCCAAAGCATTGTGCGTTGTGTTACTTATTCCCAACCATGAACTTACTAAAAATACCAAAGAATTCCAGGGAAAAGAGAGGAGAGCCTCGATTAGAAATAACTTTTTAATCATTATTTTATTCCAAGAGAATATATTACAATATGCTGACCAAAGCCTCAGGTAGAAATATTTTGATATTGCAGTATTAATTTTCAGTGGTGCTATTCCCTAAGGTGTTTATAACAAACACATCTACATAGGAAGATGATCCCCACTCCTGAATTGCATTACTTTGTTTTTATTTCTCTAAGTGAGCTTTCATTCTTAAAGTGTATGCTACATCTGTATGGAAGTACTGTATATTGGCTTTATTGGCTGAGGCAATGCCCATTTCTACTGTCAGTACTGTATTTAACAACAGCATCGCCTTAGTCTGTCAAATTAGTGTCCAGTAGGGGGCAGCAGCGTCATATAAAACCATACTCTGCCGGGTGAATGAATCCAATACAGTTTAACAGTCTTCAGGTTGTTGTTTTTTTTCTGGTTTTTTTCCAATATATATTAAGATTACAGTAGTTATGCAGCTTTGTATTGTGTTAAATGTGCAGTGTCTGTGAGAGTGAAATGGATGCCTTTTTACTTAGTTTTAAACTTAAGGTGCTGCATTTCTGGAATTAACTTTGACCCCTGCCACAGGACACTGGTCTAGCTGGTGCTCTGTAAAATGGAGGATCTGTCAGGTGTTCACAGTCTGGACCTGTACACAGCCTACAGAAGTGCTAAAATGAGACTTACCAGTGTTAATAATAACCAAAAATATTTGCAATGTTTAAATTTCAGAACAGTTGATATAGGCTACTGTCATTTTATTTTGTCATCAAAAACTTGATTTTTAATGCGTCAAAGACATTGTGCATTTCACAGACGTGAAATACATTTGTACGATAATTAAACATTGGCTGGCTCGTTTCTTTGTGATTTTGTTGTCATGTTGAAACTGTAGTTGTAACGTAATCACATCAAGACGTAGGATTTAGGCTCCGAGAGAGGTTGCTGGTTACGGACAAACTATGAAATTATTAAGCAGGTTTTCTGACAAAACATCTTTAGTGTTTGACTTGATATGGGACCGCATATTTAAAAATAAAAATAAACCACAATAACCAACAAAACAACATTTTAATCTGCAATAAATTCTGACAGATTTTGGTGTTTGATGGAAGAAAAAAGTACATGATTTCCCCGCTCAATTCTGATGCAATAGAACTTGGTGAAATAGCGAAGCTTATCTAAAAGGTTAGCCGTTTTAGCAGGGCGTGCTGGGGTTTTCACTCCTGGTCCCGCTGTGCTGGTTTGTGTTGTTGCTCAGCTCTTAAATTTGTTTAGTGGTCAATTACACCGTTCACTCCCCTGGTTTCAAAGTGGAGTGGTTTATTTCTCATTATATCTTAACTCATTCTGCCATTAAAACTATAAAATACATATTTATTATTTGGGCATTTTTTTTGCTTTTTGGACCAAAGGCTATACACTCACAGAGCACTTTATTGGAAACATTTTTACTTTGATACCTACTTATAATTGGCTGATAACATAAATTCATGAATGTTGGATTTTCACACCTACTAGTCTATAGAGTTTGCAAAGAATGGTGCAAAATAAAAAATCTTAAAAAACAAATCCAGTGAGCAGCAGTTTGGCAGACAGAAACGCCTTGTTAATGAGAGATGTCAGAGGAGACTGGTCGAAGACAGTAACATAAACAACCACACATTACAACGGTGGTGTGCAGAAGAGCATTTCTGAACACACAACGCATCATAACTCTAAGTGGATAGGCTACAGCAGTATAAGTCTAAAAAATGAGTAATAAATACCTAAAAGTGCTCGGTAAGTGGAAATAATATTTCTTGTCAGCAAACATTCTGATTGTTCTGAACTGTTTTTTTCCTAAAAATCAAAGTTTTCAAATTGTTTCTTCATATTTATGTAACTCATTCCCCATGCATTTAAACAATAGAATTATAAATATAATATAAATATAAATATTATATAAATATAATTTTTTTATTTTTGGCATGTTTTCTCTTATTGGACCAAAGACATCAGAAAAATACATAAGACTATGTAGTCTTTTATCTGCAATGCAAAGAAATGCCTAAAAATGTCTTAGATAATGAGTTGGATATATTAAATATGATTAAATAAATTGAAAAACAAAATATTTTGAAAAATGTATTATGGAAAACCCCTTTTACAAGAAATCAAATATATAAGATTATAGTCTTTTGCCCGACAAGCAGAAAAGTGCCTAAAAATGTATGGAATTGTTTAAATGTATGGAGAAGGAGTTGCATATCTTAAATATAGAAAAAAATAATTGAAAAGAAAACATTTTGAGAGATTAATGATGAAAAGTCTATTTTAACAGAATTCAGAAGGTCTTTTGTCCGAAACGCCAAAAAAAGATTCAAACATTTTTTTAGTGTTTAAATGTAAGGAGAATGAGTTACATATATTAAATATGGAAGAATAAAATATCAAATATTTTGAGAGATTTATTATGAAAAACCTGTTTAAACAGAAATCTTAGACTATAGTCTTTTTTTTCCGATACATTAAAAAAACGTATTTAATTGTTTAAATGCACGGAGAATGAGGTATATATATTAAACATACAAATTGAAATTGAAATTGAAATTGAAAAAATATTTTGAGAGATTTATTATGAAGAACCTATTTTACCATGAATCTGAAAAAGATATAAAACAATAGTCTTTGTCCAAAACGAAAACGATTTTCCCCCAAAATATTTAATTGTTTAAATAAATGGAGAAAGTGTTACATATGTTAAACATAGAAAAAAACATTGAAAACAAAATATTTTGAGACATTTATTATGAAAAAACTATTTTACTAGAAATCATAAAATGAACATAAGACTGTATAGTCTTTTATCCGAAATGCCAAAATATATTTTATTGTTTAAATGCATGGAGAATGAGCGCATATTAAACATAGAAAAATACATTGAAAACAAAATATTTTGAGACATTGATGATGAAAAACTTGTTTTACAAGAAATCTGAAAAATACAAAAGACTATAGTCCTTTGTTCGAAACACAAAAGAAAAATGCAAAGATCTTCTTTCAATGAATGGAGAATGAGTTGCATATGAAATATGAAAAAAAAAAAAACCTGAAATTTTTTTGAGACATTTATTATGAAAAACCTGTTTTACCAGAAATTGGAAAATTACAAACGACTATAGTCTTTTGTCCGAAACGCAAAAATAAAATGCAAAGATTTTATTTATTGTTTAAATGAATGGAGAATGAGTTACAAATTAAATATGGAAAAAAACATTTGAAATAAATATTTTGAGACATTTAATATGAAATACCTAGTGAAATGAGAAATCAGTAAAATACAAAAAAAAACACAAAAAAAATGTAAAGATTTTTCTTGTTGTTTAAATTAATGGAGAATGAGTTACAAATTAAATATGGAAAAAAACATTAAAAAAAAATTTTTTGAAACATTTATTATGAAAAACCTATTGTATCCAGATATCAGAAAAACACATAAGACTATAGTCTTTTGGCCGAAATGCAATTTTCTTTTTTTTTATACTTTATTGTTTAAAGGCATGGAGAATGAGTTACATATGAAATATGGAAAAATAAATGGAAAAAATAATTTGAGACATTTGTTATGAAAAACCTATTATATCTAGAAATCAAAAAAACACATAAGACTATATGTCCGAAATGCAAAAAAAACTTTGAAAGATATTTTTTATTGTTTAAATGAATGGAGAATGAGTTACATATGAAATATGGAGAAAAAACACATAAATAAAATATATTTTCAGAAATGTATTATGAAAAACCTATTGTATCCAGAAAGCAGAAAAATACATGAGACAATATGTCCGAAACACAAAAATAAAATGCAAAGACTTTATTTATTGTGTGTATGAATGGAGAATGAGTTACTTATGAAATATGGAGGAAAAATAAATTGAAAAAATATAAAAATTTATTGTGAAAAACCTGTTGTACCAGAAATCTGAAAAATACATAAGATTATAGTCTTTTGTCCGAAATGCAGAAAAAAAACAATTCAAAGATTTTTTTCTTGTTTTGATGAATGGAGAATTAGTTCCATATGAATTATATTAAAATAATAATTTAAATATTTTGAGACATTTATGATGAAAAACCTGTTTTACCAGAAATCAGAAAAATACATAAGTCTATATGTCCGAAACGCCAAAAAAAAGTTACGATTTTTTTATTGTTTAAATAAATGGAGAATGAGTTACATATGAAATATGGAAAAATAAATAGAAAAAATAATTAGAGACATTTATTATGAAACACCTATTGTATCCAGAAATCAGAAAAATACCTATGACTATAGTCTTTTGTCCGAAATGCAAAAAAAAAAAATGCTAAGATTTTTGTTTTTGTTTTATTGAATGGAGAATGAGTTACATATGAATTATATATATATTTTTAAATTATTTAAATATTTTGAGACACTTATGATGAAAAACCTGTTTTACCAGAAATCTGAAAAATACATAAGATTATAGTCTTTTGTCCGAAATGCAAAAATAAAATGCAAAGATTTTATTTATTGTTTAAATGAATGGAGAATGATTTACAAATTAAATATATTTAAAAAAATAATAATTTAAATATTTTGAGACATTTATGATGAAAAACCTGTTTTACCAGAAATCTGAAAAATACATAAGTCTATATGTCCAAAACGCCAAAAAAAATGTTACGATTTTTTTATTGTTTAAATAAATGTTTATGATGAAAAACCTGTTTTACCAGAAATCTGAAAAATATATAAGATTATAGTCTTTTGTCTGCAATGCAAAAAAAAGTAAAGATTTTATTTATTGTTTAAAGAGAATGAGTTACAAATTAAATATGTAAAAAAACATTAAAAATAAATATTTTGAGACATTTATTATGAAACACCTATTGTATCCAGAAATCAGAAAAATACATACGACTATAGTCTTTTGTCCGAAATGCCCCCAAAAAAATGCAAAGTTTTTTTATTGTTTAAATAAATGGAGAATGAGTTACATATGAGATATGGAAAAAAATTTAACTAATAATTAGAGACATTTATTATGAAACACCTATTGTATTCTTAAATAAGAAAAATACATAAGATTATAGTCATTTGTCCAAAATGCAACAAAAAAAAAAATGGAGGGAAAAAAACATATAAAATATATTTTGAGACATTTATCATAGGCGGCACGGATGGTGCAGTGGGTAGCACTGCCGCCTCACAGCAAGGAGGTCCTGGGTTCGAATCCCCGTCGGCCGGGGCCTCTCTGTGCAGAGTTTGCATGTTCTCCCCGTGTCTGCGTGGGTTTCCTCCGGGTACTCCGGTTTCCTCCCACACTCCAAAGACATGCACGTTAGGCTGATTGGAGAGTCTAAATTGCCTGTAGGTATGAGTGTGTGAGTGAATGGTGTGTGTGCGCCCTGCGATGGACTGGCGACCTGTCCAGGGTGTATTCCTGCCTTTCGCCCAATGTATGCTGGGATAGGCTCCAGCTCCCCTGCGACCCTGTTCAGGATAAGCGGGTTCAGATAATGGATGGATGGATGGACATTTATCATGAAAAACCTATTGTATCCAGAAATCAGAAAAAGACATAAGACTATAGTCTTTTGTCCGAAATGCAAAAAAAAATGCTAAGATTTTTTTTTCTTGTTTTAATGAATGGAGAATGAGTTACATAAGAATTATATAAAACATAAAAATTATTTAAATATTTTGAGATGTTTATGATGAAAAACCTGCTTTACTAGAAATCCAAAAAATACATAAGATTATAGTCTTTTGTCTGCAACACAAAAATAAAATGCAAAGATTTTATTTATTGTTTAAAGAGAATGAGTTACAAATGAAATATGGAAAAATAAATAATAAATATTTTGAGACATTTATTATGAAAAAGCTATTCTATCTAGAAATCAGAAAAGTACAAAGGGCTATAGTCTTTTGTCCGAAATGCCCCCAAAGAAATGTTACGATTTTTTTATTGTTTAAATAAATGGAGAATGAGTTACATATGAAATATGCAGGAAAAATAAATAGAAAAAATAATATCGTGAGAAATGTATTCTTAAATAAGAAAAATACATAAGATTATAGTCATTTGTCCAAAATGCAACAAAAAAAATGGAGGGAAAAAAACATATATTTTGAGACATTTATCATGAAAAACCTATTGTATCCAGAAATCAGAAAAATACATAAGACTATATGTCCGAAACGCAAAAACAAAATTTTATTCACTGTTTTAATGAATGGAGAATGAGCTACATATGAAATATGGAGGAAAAAAAACATATATAAAATATATTTTGAGACATTTATTATGAAAAACCTCTCGTATCCAGAAATCAGAAAAATACATAAGACTATATGTCCGAAACGCAAAAACAAAATTTTATTCACTGTTTTAATGAATGGAGAATGAGCTACATATGAAATATGGAGGAAAAAAAACATATATAAAATATATTTTGAGACATTTATTATGAAAAACCTCTCGTATCCAGAAATCAGAAAAATACATAAGACTATATGTCCGAAAGGCAAAAAAAAGGAAAGATTTTTTTTATTATTTAAATGAATGGAGAATGAGCTACATATGAGAAATGGAAAAATAAATTGAACAAATAATAAGAGACATTTATTATGAAACACCTATTGTATCCAGAAAGCAGAAAAATACATATGACTATAGTCTTTTGGCCGAAACGCCCAAAAAAATGTTTGTTAAAAATATACTTTATTGTTTTAAAGGTATGGAGAATGAGTTACATATGAAATATGGAAAAAGAAATAGAAAAAATATCTGGAGACATTTATTATGAAACACCTATTGTATCCAGAAATCACAAAAATACATAATATTATAGTCTTTCGTCCGAAACGCAAAAAAAGTTAAGATTTTTTTTATTGTTTAAATGAATGGAGAACTTGTAATACAGAGGAAAAATGAATTGAAAAAATATTGTCTTGAGAAATGCATTGTGAAAAACCTGTTTTATCAGAAATCTTAAAAATACATAAGATTATAGTCTTTTGTCCGAAACGCAAAAATAAAATGCAAAGATTTTATTCATTGTTTAAATGAATTGAGAATGAGTTACAAATTTAATATGCAAAAAAAACATTTAAAATAAATATTTGAGACATTTATTATGAAATACCTAGTGAAATTAGAAATCTGAAAAATACATAAGACAAGTCTTTTGTCCGCAACTCAAAAAAAATGCTACGATCTTTTTTTATTATTTAAATGAATGGAGAATGAGTTACATATGAAATATGGAGGAAAGAAAAACATAAATAAAATATATTTTGAGACATTTATTATGAAAAACCTATTGTATCCAGAAATCAGAAAAAGACATAAGACTACATGTCCGAAACGCAAAAAAAAAAAGCTTTTGTTAAAAATATACTTTATTTTTTAAAGGCATGGAGAATGAGTTACATATGAAAATATGGAGGAAAGAAAAACATAAATAAAATATATTTTGAGACATTTGTTATGAAAAACCTATTGTATCCTGAAATAAAAAAAATACATAAGACTATAAGTCCGAAACGCAAAAACAAAATTTTATTCACTGTTTTAATGAATGGAGAATGAGTTACATATGAAATATGGAAAAATCAATAGAAAAAATATCGTGAGACATTTATTATGAAAATCCAGTTTTACAGGAATTCAGAAAAATACATAAGACTAGTCTTTTGTCTGAAACGCCAAAAAAAAATGCTATTTCTTATTTACTATAAGATTATAGTCTTTCGTCCGAAACGCAAAAATAAAATGCAAAGATTTTATTCATTGTTTAAATGAATGGAGAATGAGTTACATATGAAATATGGAAAAAAACATTTAAAAATAATATCTTGAGACATTTCTGATGAAAAACCTGTTGTATCCAGAAATCTGAAAAATACATAAGACTATAGACTTTTGTCCGAAACGCAAAAAAGAAAAAAGCAAAGATTTTTTTTTTTTTTTAATGAATGGAGAATGAATTATGAATAATGAATAAGAGAATAACTGGAGAATGAATGGAGAATAAGTGTATTCTATGAATTATGGAAAAAAAAACACCTATTGTATCCAGAAATCACAAAAATACATAAGATTATAGTCTTTCGTCCGAAACGCAAAAAAAAGTGAAGATTTTTTTTATTGTTTAAATGAATGGAGAATTAGTTACTTATGAAATACAGAGGAAAAATAAATTGAAAAAATATTGTCTTGAGAAATGCATTGTGAAAAACCTGTTTTATCAGAAATCTTAAAAATACATAAGATTATAGTCTTTTGTCCGAAACGCAAAAATAAAATGCAAAGATTTTATTCATTGTTTAAATGAATTGAGAATGAGTTACAAATTTAATATGCAAAAAAACATTTAAAATAAATATTTGAGACATTTATTATGAAATACCTAGTGAAATTAGAAATCTGAAAAATACATAAGACAATAGTCTTTTGTCCGCAACTCAAAAAAAATGCTACGATCTTTTTTTATTATTTAAATGAATGGAGAATGAGTTACATATGAAATATGGAGGAAAGAAAAACATAAATAAAATATATTTTGAGACATTTGTTATGAAAAACCTATTGTATCCTGAAATCAAAAAAATACATAAGACTATATGTCCGAAACGCAAAAACAAAATTTTATTCACCGTTTTAATGAATGGAGAATGAGTTACATATGAAATATGGAAAAATCAATAGAAAAAATATCTTGAGACATTTATTATGAAAATCCTGTTTTACAGGAAATCAGAAAAATACATAAGACTAGTCTTTTGTCTGAAACGCAAAAAAAAAAAAGCTATTTCTTATTTACTATAAGATTATAGTCTTTTGTCCAAAACGCAAAAATAAAATGCAAAGATTTTATTCATTGTTTATTTAAACAATGAATAAAATCTTTGCATTTTATTTTTGAATGGAGAATGAGTTACATATGAAATATGGAAAAAAACATTTTAAAAATAATATCTTGAGACATTTCTGATGAAAAACCTGTTGTATCCAGAAATCTGAAAAATACATAAGACTATAGACTTTTGTCCGAAACGCAAAAAAGAAAAAAGCAAAGATTTTTTTTTTTTTAATGAATGGAGAATGAATTATGAATAATGAATAAGAGAATAACTGGAGAATGAATGGAGAATAAGTGTATTCTATGAATTATGGAAAAAAAAACACCTATTGTATCCAGAAATCACAAAAATACATAAGATTATAGTCTTTCGTCCGAAACGCCAAAAAAAGTGAAGATTTTTTTTATTGTTTAAATGAATGGAGAATTAGTTACTTATGAAATACAGAGGAAAAATAAATTGAAAAAATATTGTCTTGAGAAATGCATTGTGAAAAACCTGTTTTATCAGAAATCTTAAAAATACATAAGATTATAGTCTTTTGTCCGAAACGCAAAAATAAAATGCAAAGATTTTATTCATTGTTTAAATGAATTGAGAATGAGTTACAAATTTAATATGCAAAAAAACATTTAAAATAAATATTTGAGACATTTCTGATGAAATACCTAGTGAAATTAGAAATCTGAAAAATACATAAGACAATAGTCTTTTGTCCGCAACTCAAAAAAAATGCTACGATCTTTTTTTATTATTTAAATGAATGGAGAATGAGCTACATATGAAATATGGAGGAAAAAAAACATATATAAAATATATTTTGAGACATTTATTATGAAAAACCTATCGTATCCAGAAATCAGAAAAATACATAAGACTATATGTCCGAAAGGCAAAAAAAAGGAAAGATTTTTTTTATTATTTAAATGAATGGAGAATGAGCTACATATGAGAAATGGAAAAATAAATTGAACAAATAATTAGAGACATTTATTATGAAACACCTATTGTATCCAGAAATCAGAAAAATACATATGACTATATGGCCGAAACGCCCAAAAAAATGTTTTTGTTAAAAATATACTTATTGTTTTAAAGGTATGGAGAATGAGTTACATATGAAATATGGAAAAAGAAATAGAAAAAATATCTGGAGACATTTATTATGAAACACCTATTATATCCAGAAATCACAAAAATACATAAGATTATAGTCTTTCGTCCGAAACGCAAAAAAAAGTGAAGATTTTTTTTATTGTTTAAATTAATGGAGAACTTGTAATACAGAGGAAAAATAAATTGAAAAAATATTGTCTTGAGAAATGCATTGTGAAAAACCTGTTTTATCAGAAATCTTAAAAATACATAAGATTATAGTCTTTTGTCCGAAACGCAAAAATAAAATGCAAAGATTTTATTCATTGTTTAAATGAATTGAGAATGAGTTACAAATTTAATATGCAAAAAAAACATTTAAAAATAAATATTTGAGACATTTATTATGAAATACCTAGTGAAATTAGAAATCTGAAAAATACATAAGACAAGTCTTTTGTCCGCAACTCAAAAAAAATGCTACGATCTTTTTTTATTATTTAAATGAATGGAGAATGAGTTACATATGAAATATGGAGGAAAGAAAAACATAAATAAAATATATTTTGAGACATTTATTATGAAAAACCTATTGTATCCAGAAATCAGAAAAAGACATAAGACTACATGTCCGAAACGCAAAAAAAAAAAGCTTTTGTTAAAAATATACTTTATTTTTTAAAGGCATGGAGAATGAGTTACATATGAAAATATGGAGGAAAGAAAAACATAAATAAAATATATTTTGAGACATTTGTTATGAAAAACCTATTGTATCCTGAAATAAAAAAAATACATAAGACTATAAGTCCGAAACGCAAAAACAAAATTTTATTCACTGTTTTAATGAATGGAGAATGAGTTACATATGAAATATGGAAAAATCAATAGAAAAAATATCGTGAGACATTTATTATGAAAATCCAGTTTTACAGGAAATCAGAAAAATACATAAGACTAGTCTTTTGTCTGAAACGCCCAAAAAAATGCTATTTCTGATTTACTATAAGATTATAGTCTTTCGTCCGAAACGCAAAAATAAAATGCAAAGATTTTATTCATTGTTTAAATGAATGGAGAATGAGTTACATATGAAATATGGAAAAAAACATTTAAAAATAATATCTTGAGACATTTCTGATGAAAAACCTGTTGTATCCAGAAATCTGAAAAATACATAAGACTATAGACTTTTGTCCGAAACGCAAAAAAGAAAAAAGCAAAGATTTTTTTTTTTTTTTATGAATGGAGAATGAATTATGAATAATGAATAAGAGAATAACTGGAGAATGAATGGAGAATAAGTGTATTCTATGAATTATGGAAAAAAAAACACCTATTGTATCCAGAAATCACAAAAATACATAAGATTATAGTCTTTCGTCCGAAACGCCAAAAAAAGTGAAGATTTTTTTTATTGTTTAAATGAATGGAGAATTAGTTACTTATGTAATACAGAGGAAAAATAAATTGAAAAAATATTGTCTTGAGAAATGCATTGTGAAAAACCTGTTTTATCAGAAATCTTAAAAATACATAAGATTATAGTCTTTTGTCCGAAACGCAAAAATAAAATGCAAAGATTTTATTCATTGTTTAAATGAATTGAGAATGAGTTACAAATTTAATATGCAAAAAAACATTTAAAATAAATATTTGAGACATTTCTGATGAAATACCTAGTGAAATTAGAAATCTGAAAAATACATAAGACAATAGTCTTTTGTCCGCAACTCAAAAAAAATGCTACGATCTTTTTTTATTATTTAAATGAATGGAGAATGAGCTACATATGAAATATGGAGGAAAAAAAACATATATAAAATATATTTTGAGACATTTATTATGAAAAACCTATCGTATCCAGAAATCAGAAAAATACATAAGACTATATGTCCGAAAGGCAAAAAAAAGGAAAGATTTTTTTTATTATTTAAATGAATGGAGAATGAGCTACATATGAGAAATGGAAAAATAAATTGAACAAATAATTAGAGACATTTATTATGAAACACCTATTGTATCCAGAAATCAGAAAAATACATATGACTATATGGCCGAAACGCCCAAAAAAATGTTTTTGTTAAAAATATACTTATTGTTTTAAAGGTATGGAGAATGAGTTACATATGAAATATGGAAAAAGAAATAGAAAAAATATCTGGAGACATTTATTATGAAACACCTATTATATCCAGAAATCACAAAAATACATAAGATTATAGTCTTTCGTCCGAAACGCAAAAAAAAGTGAAGATTTTTTTTATTGTTTAAATTAATGGAGAACTTGTAATACAGAGGAAAAATAAATTGAAAAAATATTGTCTTGAGAAATGCATTGTGAAAAACCTGTTTTATCAGAAATCTTAAAAATACATAAGATTATAGTCTTTTGTCCGAAACGCAAAAATAAAATGCAAAGATTTTATTCATTGTTTAAATGAATTGAGAATGAGTTACAAATTTAATATGCAAAAAAAACATTTAAAAATAAATATTTGAGACATTTATTATGAAATACCTAGTGAAATTAGAAATCTGAAAAATACATAAGACAAGTCTTTTGTCCGCAACTCAAAAAAAATGCTACGATCTTTTTTTATTATTTAAATGAATGGAGAATGAGTTACATATGAAATATGGAGGAAAGAAAAACATAAATAAAATATATTTTGAGACATTTATTATGAAAAACCTATTGTATCCAGAAATCAGAAAAAGACATAAGACTACATGTCCGAAACGCAAAAAAAAAAAGCTTTTGTTAAAAATATACTTTATTTTTTAAAGGCATGGAGAATGAGTTACATATGAAAATATGGAGGAAAGAAAAACATAAATAAAATATATTTTGAGACATTTGTTATGAAAAACCTATTGTATCCTGAAATAAAAAAAATACATAAGACTATAAGTCCGAAACGCAAAAACAAAATTTTATTCACTGTTTTAATGAATGGAGAATGAGTTACATATGAAATATGGAAAAATCAATAGAAAAAATATCGTGAGACATTTATTATGAAAATCCAGTTTTACAGGAAATCAGAAAAATACATAAGACTAGTCTTTTGTCTGAAACGCCCAAAAAAATGCTATTTCTGATTTACTATAAGATTATAGTCTTTCGTCCGAAACGCAAAAATAAAATGCAAAGATTTTATTCATTGTTTAAATGAATGGAGAATGAGTTACATATGAAATATGGAAAAAAACATTTAAAAATAATATCTTGAGACATTTCTGATGAAAAACCTGTTGTATCCAGAAATCTGAAAAATACATAAGACTATAGACTTTTGTCCGAAACGCAAAAAAGAAAAAAGCAAAGATTTTTTTTTTTTTTTATGAATGGAGAATGAATTATGAATAATGAATAAGAGAATAACTGGAGAATGAATGGAGAATAAGTGTATTCTATGAATTATGGAAAAAAAAACACCTATTGTATCCAGAAATCACAAAAATACATAAGATTATAGTCTTTCGTCCGAAACGCCAAAAAAAGTGAAGATTTTTTTTATTGTTTAAATGAATGGAGAATTAGTTACTTATGTAATACAGAGGAAAAATAAATTGAAAAAATATTGTCTTGAGAAATGCATTGTGAAAAACCTGTTTTATCAGAAATCTTAAAAATACATAAGATTATAGTCTTTTGTCCGAAACGCAAAAATAAAATGCAAAGATTTTATTCATTGTTTAAATGAATTGAGAATGAGTTACAAATTTAATATGCAAAAAAACATTTAAAATAAATATTTGAGACATTTCTGATGAAATACCTAGTGAAATTAGAAATCTGAAAAATACATAAGACAATAGTCTTTTGTCCGCAACTCAAAAAAAATGCTACGATCTTTTTTTATTATTTAAATGAATGGAGAATGAGCTACATATGAAATATGGAGGAAAAAAAACATATATAAAATATATTTTGAGACATTTATTATGAAAAACCTATCGTATCCAGAAATCAGAAAAATACATAAGACTATATGTCCGAAAGGCAAAAAAAAGGAAAGATTTTTTTTATTATTTAAATGAATGGAGAATGAGCTACATATGAGAAATGGAAAAATAAATTGAACAAATAATTAGAGACATTTATTATGAAACACCTATTGTATCCAGAAATCAGAAAAATACATATGACTATATGGCCGAAACGCCCAAAAAAATGTTTTTGTTAAAAATATACTTATTGTTTTAAAGGTATGGAGAATGAGTTACATATGAAATATGGAAAAAGAAATAGAAAAAATATCTGGAGACATTTATTATGAAACACCTATTATATCCAGAAATCACAAAAATACATAAGATTATAGTCTTTCGTCCGAAACGCAAAAAAAAGTGAAGATTTTTTTTATTGTTTAAATTAATGGAGAACTTGTAATACAGAGGAAAAATAAATTGAAAAAATATTGTCTTGAGAAATGCATTGTGAAAAACCTGTTTTATCAGAAATCTTAAAAATACATAAGATTATAGTCTTTTGTCCGAAACGCAAAAATAAAATGCAAAGATTTTATTCATTGTTTAAATGAATTGAGAATGAGTTACAAATTTAATATGCAAAAAAAACATTTAAAAATAAATATTTGAGACATTTATTATGAAATACCTAGTGAAATTAGAAATCTGAAAAATACATAAGACAAGTCTTTTGTCCGCAACTCAAAAAAAATGCTACGATCTTTTTTTATTATTTAAATGAATGGAGAATGAGTTACATATGAAATATGGAGGAAAGAAAAACATAAATAAAATATATTTTGAGACATTTATTATGAAAAACCTATTGTATCCAGAAATCAGAAAAAGACATAAGACTACATGTCCGAAACGCAAAAAAAAAAAGCTTTTGTTAAAAATATACTTTATTTTTTAAAGGCATGGAGAATGAGTTACATATGAAAATATGGAGGAAAGAAAAACATAAATAAAATATATTTTGAGACATTTGTTATGAAAAACCTATTGTATCCTGAAATAAAAAAAATACATAAGACTATAAGTCCGAAACGCAAAAACAAAATTTTATTCACTGTTTTAATGAATGGAGAATGAGTTACATATGAAATATGGAAAAATCAATAGAAAAAATATCGTGAGACATTTATTATGAAAATCCAGTTTTACAGGAAATCAGAAAAATACATAAGACTAGTCTTTTGTCTGAAACGCCCAAAAAAATGCTATTTCTGATTTACTATAAGATTATAGTCTTTCGTCCGAAACGCAAAAATAAAATGCAAAGATTTTATTCATTGTTTAAATGAATGGAGAATGAGTTACATATGAAATATGGAAAAAAACATTTAAAAATAATATCTTGAGACATTTCTGATGAAAAACCTGTTGTATCCAGAAATCTGAAAAATACATAAGACTATAGACTTTTGTCCGAAACGCAAAAAAGAAAAAAGCAAAGATTTTTTTTTTTTTTTATGAATGGAGAATGAATTATGAATAATGAATAAGAGAATAACTGGAGAATGAATGGAGAATAAGTGTATTCTATGAATTATGGAAAAAAAAACACCTATTGTATCCAGAAATCACAAAAATACATAAGATTATAGTCTTTCGTCCGAAACGCCAAAAAAAGTGAAGATTTTTTTTATTGTTTAAATGAATGGAGAATTAGTTACTTATGTAATACAGAGGAAAAATAAATTGAAAAAATATTGTCTTGAGAAATGCATTGTGAAAAACCTGTTTTATCAGAAATCTTAAAAATACATAAGATTATAGTCTTTTGTCCGAAACGCAAAAATAAAATGCAAAGATTTTATTCATTGTTTAAATGAATTGAGAATGAGTTACAAATTTAATATGCAAAAAAACATTTAAAATAAATATTTGAGACATTTCTGATGAAATACCTAGTGAAATTAGAAATCTGAAAAATACATAAGACAATAGTCTTTTGTCCGCAACTCAAAAAAAATGCTACGATCTTTTTTTATTATTTAAATGAATGGAGAATGAGTTACATATGAAATATGGAGGAAAGAAAAATATAAATAAAATATATTTTGAGACATTTGTTATGAAAAACCTATTGTATCCTGAAATAAAAAAAATACATAAGACTATATGTCCGAAACGCAAAAACAAAAATTTTATTCACTGTTTTAATGAATGGAGAATGAGTTACATATGAAATATGGAAAAATCTATAGAAAAAATATCTTGAGACATTTATTATGAAAATCCAGTTTTACAGGAAATCAGAAAAATACATAAGACTAGTCTTTTGTCTGAAACGCCAAAAAAAAATGCTATTTCTTATTTACTATAAGATTATAGTCTTTCGTCCGAAACGCAAAAATAAAATGCAAAGATTTTATTCATTGTTTAAATGAATGGAGAATGAGTTACATATGAAATATGGAAAAAAACATTTAAAAATAATATCTTGAGACATTTCTGATGAAAAACCTGTTGTATCCAGAAATCTGAAAAATACATAAGACTATAGACTTTTGTCCGAAACGCAAAAAAGAAAAAAGCAAAGATTTTTTTTTTTAATGAATGGAGAATGAATTATGAATAATGAATAAGAGAATAACTGGAGAATGAATGGAGAATAAGTGTATTCTATGAATTATGGAAAAAAAAACACCTATTGTATCCAGAAATCACAAAAATACATAAGATTATAGTCTTTCGTCCGAAACGCCAAAAAAAGTGAAGATTTTTTTTATTGTTTAAATGAATGGAGAATTAGTTACTTATGTAATACAGAGGAAAAATAAATTGAAAAAATATTGTCTTGAGAAATGCATTGTGAAAAACCTGTTTTATCAGAAATCTTAAAAATACATAAGATTATAGTCTTTTGTCCGAAACGCAAAAATAAAATGCAAAGATTTTATTCATTGTTTAAATGAATGGAGAATGAGTTACATATGAAATATGGAAAAAAACATTTAAAAATAATATCTTGAGACATTTCTGATGAAATACCTAGTGAAATTAGAAATCTGAAAAATACATAAGACAATAGTCTTTTGTCCGCAACTCAAAAAAAATGCTACGATCTTTTTTTATTATTTAAATGAATGGAGAATGAGTTACATATGAAATATGGAGGAAAGAAAAATATAAATAAAAGATATTTTGAGTCATTTATTATGAAAAACCTATTGTATCCTGAAATCAAAAAAATACATAAGACTATATGTCCGAAACGCAAAAACAAATATTTTATTCACTGTTTTAATGAATGGAGAATGAGTTACATTTGAAATATGGAAAAATCAATAGAAAAAATATCTTGAGACATTTATTATGAAAATCCAGTTTTACAGGAAATCAGAAAAATACATAAGACTAGTCTTTTGTCTGAAACGCAAAAAAAAAATGCTATTTCTTATTTACTATAAGATTATAGTCTTTTGTCCGAAACGCAAAAATAAAATGCAAAGATTTTATTCATTGTTTAAATGAATGGAGAATGAGTTACATATGAAATATGGAAAAAAACATTTAAAAATAATATCTTGAGACATTTCTGATGAAAAACCTGTTGTATCCAGAAATCTGAAAAATGCATAAGACTATAGACTTTCGTCCGAAACGCAAAAAAAAGTGAAGATTTTTTTTATTGTTTAAATGAATGGAGAACTTGTAATACAGAGGAAAAATAAATTGAAAAAATATTGTCTTGAGAAATGCATTGTGAAAAACCTGTTTTATCAGAAATCTTAAAAATACATAAGATTATAGTCTTTTGTCCGAAACGCAAAAATAAAATGCAAAGATTTTATTCATTGTTTAAATGAATTGAGAATGAGTTACAAATTTAATATGCAAAAAAACATTTAAAATAAATATGAGACATTTATTATGAAATACCTAGTGAAATTAGAAATCTGAAAAATACATAAGACAATAGTCTTTTGTCCGCAACTCAAAAAAAAATGCTACGATCTTCTTTTATTATTTAAATGAATGGAGAATGAGTTACATATGAAATATGGAGGAAAGAAAAACATAAATAAAAGATATTTTGAGTCATTTATTATGAAAAACCTATTGTATCCAGAAATCAGAAAAAGACATGACTACATATCCGAAATGCAAAAAAAAAAACTAAAAAAAATCAACTAATCTCTCTCAAAATAAATAAATAAATATTATAATATAAATAAAGCCATTGAGGTTTTATTTATATTATAAATCAGGAGGGAGTACCTTAACTAGTAAAAGATGTGTTTTTAGTTGAAAATATGTGGAGGGATTCAGCTGTCCTGAGAATGGTAGAACTAATTATGGTGAATCCGTCTTTTGTCTGTGAAGACTCCATCCAAACATTATTTCCAAACATTAGAGGGCGCCATTTACCAACATAAAAAAAACTACTTTCGTCCCATGAAGAAATAGAACTCTTAAGTGAAGCAGGAAAACATGTTCACAATCTATTGTCTCCTTTACACCCCCTCAACTCATTTTTGGAAAATATGGCATGTCTGAACAACTCAAAACATTTTCTGGAGATAAACAATTCCACAGGGTCAAAACAATGTACATTTCTCCAAATACCATTTGTACCAAGGAGAGTATTTCACCCAAAGACCAACAAATGCAATGTGAACTGCATTTATTAAAATAGAAAATTGTGAAAATTTCAGCAGGGCGTTCATTTTGTCCTTAATTGTGCATGTAAAGTACATGGCAGCTTGAAGTCTGTATCTATAAAACAAAAAAAAGAAATAGAAATGTAATAATTAAAAGTGCAAAAGAATACATAATGCCTTGGGCCGCAGACACAAAGAGGGTTAGACACAGTGGAGCCCTCCCCGCCCCCCCCGCCCCCCCCGCCCCCCCGCCCCCCCGCCCCCCCCCCGCGCTCCGAGCAGCGGGATTACACGCCGTCACGTGAGCTGAGCTGCCGCTAATGACACGAGCTGAAGCGCGGGACAAAGGGGAGACTCCCCGCGGAGGAGAGAGGACATCAGCCCCCGCCCCCCCCGCCCCGCTTACATCACCCGCCACCCCGCACCCCCCCCCCCGCCCCGCCCCGCCTCACCCCCTCTGGCGCTCCTGTCCGCTCTGGAGTCGGCGGGAGGATGCAGCCGGGGGGTGGGGGGGTGTCAGACCTGTGGGGGGGGGCCTGGTTGCCATGCCGACTCTGTCGACTCTCTCACACCTCCGTACCCTGAGCCGGCCGTCAGGAACACACGCCGTGACCAACAGTCTGGAGTCTGTACATAAAACATTTAAATAACCATATAAAGTGAACTAATGGCTTAAATACAAAACAAGACAGCGTTATACGAGCACGTTTATAATTACTGCAGGGTCCATATTCCTGCTCGCGTGCCACCGAACATTTCACACGTCTGAACATTTCACACGTCTGAACATTTCACGTCTGAACAACCCACGTCCCCCCAATTAGCCGCGTCTCAGACCGGTGGGAAGCCAGGAGCGTGAGAGCAACTCCCAGCAGTCTGTTCCACTGAGGCCCCCACGGGACAGTCTGCGGGAGACGCAGCGCTACGGAGAGGAGACGCACCTGGCCAGTGACAGCTGGTGGCATGCTGGGAAGAGATAATGACTAACTGAAGAGCCTCTACAGACTCCAACCACACCACCCCCCCCGACCCAACCCCAACAACCACAACACCACCTCCCCAGACCCAAGACCCCAACAACCACCCCCCACCCCACCCCACCTCCCCAGACCCAACCCCACCAACCACCCCCCAGACCCAACCCCACCAACCACCCCCCAGACCCAACCCCAACAACCACAACACCACCCCCCCCGACCCAACCCCACCAACCACAACACCACCCCCCCAGACCCAATCACTGTGTACAAACTACAGTTGCAGGCACAAGAAGCCACAAAAACACTTATTTAGTTGCTCATTATTCAAGGTAACTGCTTTCAATAATAAAACTGGTTTACTGGTGACTAATAACCAGCAAGGCCAGTATTTTGGATTTGGATGGTGGTCAGGAGAATTTTTTAAATTAATTATTTTTTTTGTTTGGGCAATTTAAAATGTTGGTTTCTTCCAGAATTTGTCTGGGACACATTTTCTTTTGGAAACTTTTGGTATGGCATATTGCATCGGCATATTTCATAATAAGAGCCGAATCATCCTGAAAAGTGCATACAATTTACTGAACCGATATAATAAAGATGTAAAAATGTGAACACAAACCACAAAGAAACAACTGATCAATTAACTTGATTTTTATTTATTGCAATAAAGATGTACAAAGTATTGGTAACCGTAAATGTTAAAATGTTAGAAAAAAGCATATCTGTGACAGTTAACAGTACAGTATATCAAAACATTACCGTTTCAACCAGCTGGGCAGGTGACCTGCCCCAGTGGGAGTTATGGGGGGGGGGGGGGGGGGGGGGGGACCGGTTGTCAACACAGCTTTTTTTCAAAGGTATATATAAAAGATAGAAATGTACAGAAAGACAGAAAATGAAATTAAAGACAACAGATTTCAGAGATCAAACATAAAATCAACATGCAATTTAACTTAAAACCAAAATAAAACTGAAAAAAGGAGAATGATAGGAGAATCCTAAAGCTACAAAATAAATACTCTTTCTCCGTTATTAATTTAGCCATTAACGCTCCACTCCTTAGTTTAATCTGGTTAGACAGACGGCCGACTTATTTACAGGTTAGTGGAGGAGTTACAGTGTGAGCTGGGTCAGCGTTACGAGAATGAACATCGCTTCGATGGCATCCGCTATCACGGTCACAACTCAGAGAGGTAATGAAGAAAACAACTTTGGCGAAAGACCGGAAAACTGATGGGGAAAAAAAACCACGGAATAATGGAAATGGAATGACCATAAAGACAGGACTCAGCTGGGAGAGAGCAGCTACAGGAAGGAGTGTTCCTCACACCTCAGCTCTGTGAATCTATACATCAACGTGGATCTATACATCAGTGAATATATATACGCGCACACACACAAACACACAGTATTTGGTTGTTTTGACACAAATATCAACAGCAATTATGTGACATCTTCAGAAAGGTTGCAGCCCCTGCGCCCAGCGTAAACGCACAGTAATATAAACGCAGAACACAGCTGAAGTGTTGGTGGTCGTGCGGACCGGTCAAGTTTCGGTGCTGTACAGAGACGGGAAAGACAGTGAACCAGGACTGCTGAAATTCCCCAACCCATTTAGAAAAGAAAAAGGGCAATTACATGCTTTGCACATACTTTATAGTAATCTTTACACCGGCGTTCTCTATATATAACTTGTATAGTTATATTTCAAAACGTTCATAATTGCATGGGCGTATCAATATTGATTATATAACCAACACAGACTGGTGCAGAGTGCACGTCACCTGAAACCCAGATTACGCTTCACCAAGGTCTTCACAATGGTTTTGGGGGGGTCTGGGGGGGTAAGAACTGAGATTTAGAACCCCAACTACACCCCCTCCCCCCTCAGAAAAGGCAGCTGGCAATAAGTGGAGGAATCGGCACCGCAAAAACCCCAAAAGCCGCAAGAAAAAAAAAAAAAAAAAAAACATTTCACAAGGAGGCTGTATCCCTGTATTGACTCCATCATGCTGTAGTTAATCACATTTACATTCAATTCGACCTTCCCCAGTGCCATCTCCACATCTCCTTCTAGAAGATTCCAATGCGGATGAAATGGGAACAGAGTGGATTGGGAAGCACTCTCTCAAACAAAAAAAAAGGCTTTCCGTGTAAGGCTTGAGCAACAACCAGAATTTAAAAAATTGGCGAAACATCTTATTTCTTTTATTTTTTGAAAGCAAGTTACTTCCTGTTTGCAGGTAGTATGAGGCAGTTAAGTCAATTAGAGTAGTCCTGACTTTGGGATTGGTGTGTGTGAAACTGTTTGCGCATGAGTAAGCGTGTGTGTGTGTGTGTGTGTGCTCAACTAGCAGTGCCAAAAAAGTACAAAATAAAAATAAAAATAAAACAGAAGCGGGGAGGTTTTTGGACCCCCTACGACGGGCTGTGAAATGGTCCGCCCCGCAGAGCTGGGGCAGAGGCAGACAGACTCGTGACTGAAGGACACCTCTATCAGGACCTGCGGGGGGGTGCTCGGGATAGCCAAACCCACGCCTCAAAAAACAAAAACAGGAGACAAGACGTCTGGGGAGAAATAAAAATAAATAAGATTCCCGGAGTCAAAGCCATCCATCCCACGATGCCCGTGTGATTAGGACTCATCACCAACACTCAACACAAAAAACACGTCTGCATAGAGGTTACAGGCCGAGGGCCTCGGTGAGCCGTACAACACACACAACCCCCCTCCCCTCCCCTCCCCATCCCCCCCTGCATGACAGTACCAACAAACGAGCAATATTAAACTGCATCTGTACACAACAGGGAGATGAGTAAGTCATATCTGCAACCCGACACCAGGAGCAGGCAAGCCCCTGTTCGAGCGCTCCGGAACTTTCTATATGACGGAAAATGCACGGGAGAGAAAACAATTGGAAAGGGCGGGTTTGGAAGATGGAGTATTATTTATGCATTTTTCGTTTTTTATTTATTTATTTTTTTTACAAATATTTACCGTAGGTCGACGGTACATTTCTATCTGCAGCTATCACCCCATACACAGCTTAATACACCTTTATTTCCCCCGTTCCTTAATCAACCAGCCAGTATGCTTAAGAGGAGAAGTACAAAGTAACAAAATACAACAATCATTACTCTAATAATTAAGGCAAAAGTCCTATTCCATTTCACTGGTTCCACAGCAGGGTTATACCAGCCAGGGGGTTTTAAAAAATAAAATGAAATCTTTTTTTCTTTTTTTCTTTTTTAAAGAAAGAAAAACTGATTAGACTTTTTGGTTAAAACACTTGTTCGTTAGCAGCTCTTTGTCCCCCACCACTGCGTGACCGGTCTAAACGGGGAGCGGCTCGTTAACGACACACAAGAGCCGCTCTCTGGCACCGAACGGAGGGGCACCGCTCAGACCGCGCTCCACGCAGAAGTGAACCGTTGAGGAACGGCTGCAGCACGCGTTTGGAAGGGTGGTTAAGCGTCGAGGTCCAGCTGCTTGTGGAGGGAACATAAAGGAACCGTAAAGGAACCATAAAGGAACAAATATCATCCATTTTCCATTTAAAGGAAGACTCAACTCTAGGGAGAAAAATCTATTGACAATTTGAAAAGAAAAAAAGGAAAAAAAAAAATACTTCATGCAAATAAGTGGAACTATATCATTTTCTTTTGCCAATTTCCACTCACATAAACCCCTCACATCAGACTTTTCCCCCCCATGACCCAAAACCCAGAAACAGAACCATCTCCATTCGTCATGTTGTGGTGATTGCCCAGGGCACAGAGTCGTATTTAATCCACATGGAAGGCACATCCTTAAGGCTAGAAAAGGTGTTTGTGGTTCACACAACATAGGCAAACTATAACTGCTAATTATTGCCGCTTCAAAAGAGCAAAATTATCCACAGCTAATAATGACAATAATAATAATAGTAATAATGTGAATTGCATGCTTGGGTTTTTAATAAGCAAGAAAAAAAAAAAAGAAAAAAAAAAATTAAATAAAACCCATAAATTGAACATTTTTGTTCGTTTGTCGGTTTTCGATCTGTGTCGGAAGACCGAAAGGCAAGAGCGTTGCCGCGGGGACGAGGGGCCCCCACCTGAGGGGCCCCCACCTGCCCCCCGTCGGCAGCCCCCTTTTAGTTTTTTTGTTTTTGTTGAAACACGAGCGTGAGGAGGAGGAGGACTAACCCGGCCCCGGCCCCAGCCTGTGTGTGCGTCTCGTCATTATTAAGATTATCATCATCGGCCCCTCCTGTTACCCTCATCATCATCATCTCTCCTTCATCTTTGTCGTCTACTTCTTCTTCTTCTATGGCAGAGGTTGTGTGGCGGAGTGCAGGAAGGGGGCGGGTTTAGGAGTAGAAGGTCAGCACGCTCTGGTGGTTTCCCGGACCAGCAGGATGGGCGGGAGGGTCCTTGGACAGCGTGTCGAGCCAGGACATGTAGAGGGCGCTGGACACGGCCCTTTCCGGGCCAGGGGCATGCTCCTGCAGGGCAGAGGGACGGGCGGGGAGCGGGGGTCAGACAGGGCTCACATTCGCTCATTAAAAACATGACGTGGTTAGCGTGTGGTTAGCGTGGTTAGCGTGGTTAGCGTGGTTAGCGTGGTAGCGTGGTTATGCGTGGTTAGCGCAGCTAGGTTCTCTAGTAAGCATGGTGCAGTGCAGTGAAAGTGAAGGCTCGTAGCAGGTTACTGCGACAACATGACGTAACCCTGAATTCAAAAAGAACTCGTTGCCCTTGGCAACGGGGGGAGTTCGTCTTTAGCTGACTGGTAACGCGTTCGTTCAGTAAATATTTGGACAAGTGAGAGGCCGGGGTTCAAATCCCACCTCGGTCAAATTCTTCACCCGTGACACATGCGCGGGTGACGGGTTTACGGAGGCGCAGTGACGCGGTGAAGGTTCTGGGAGGGGGGGGGCTCCCCTCATGCTTATGGGATCCCCAAACGGGCCTATAATGGCCCCTTCTGCTTCCGGGTTCAGAGGTCAAATGGCCATAACTAAGAATTGTTAAACAACAACGGTGAGTGTCCCAGACTCCGGCTACAGACAGCCTGGCAGCACAGAGGCTCTGATGGCAGCTGTGGGGTCTGAGCATCAGAGGGACTCTTTAACTAACAGCCAGTTACCCTCGAAAAACACAGGGTGAAAGAGACACTTGTGGAAAAGCATCACCATCATCGATGGCCAAAGTGGGTAAGGTGGCACTTTGCAGAGGTACTTCTTCAGAGAGGAAAACCCTCCACCCCGCGGTAAACGAATCCCCCCCACTCCGCGGCGACGGGGTTCCCAGAATGCTCTACTCACATGACGATGAGGTTGGCCGTGCGGGAGTGCTCCTGCAGCAGCTCGTTCAGCCGCACCTGGCGGTTCGTCTGAAAGCAAAACAAGCAGAGCGTGAGCGTGAGGACCAACACACACACACACACCACAGCGTGAGGACCGACACACACACACACACACACACACACCACAGCGTGAGCGTGGGGACCAACACACACACACACACACACACACACACACCACAGCGTGAGGACCAACACACACACACACACACACACACCACAGCGTGAGGACCAACACACACACACACACACCACAGCGTGAGGACCAACACACACACACACTCACACACCACAGCGTGAGCGTGAGGACCGACACACGCACGCACGCACACACACACACACACACACACACACACACCACAGCGTGAGGACCCACACACACACACACACCCACACACACACACCTTGGCGCGGTACAGCTCCAGCTCGTTGTCGGTGATCCTCCAGGGCTCCTCGGCCTTCAGCCGCTCCGCCGCCTCCTGTTCCATGTCGTCCTCCTTCAGACGGTACGGCTCGATCAGCTCCTCAAACGCTGCCACGCTGGGGAGGGAGGTCAGCCAGAGCCGTCAGACACAGGCCTACTGCACTCTACTGCACTCTACTGCACTCTACTGCACTCTACTGCACTCTACTGCACTCTACTGCACTCTACTGCACTCTACTGCACTCTACTGCACTCTACTGCACTCTACTGCACTCTACTGCACTCTACTGCACTCTACTGCACTCTACTGCACTCTACAGGCCCACACCAGGCTCAGTGCAAGTACTGTATTATGAGTCCTGGTCTCTACCCAGCCCTGTTCCTGGAGATCTACCGTCCTGTAGTGGCTCAATAAGGTCTCCAAGCTGCTGAATGAGCTGTGCTTTGTCAGGGTTGGAGAGAGAACCTACAGGGAGTTAGATGTCCAGGAAGAGGGTTGGTGACCACAACTACCTTTTTTTTCTTTTCTTTTTTTACAATAAAATATGCATATTGTCATGTTTAGTGATGCTTGTTGCAGTTCATCCATGCAGCATCAGGGCCATTCTGCACATTAACACACACGCTCCATCACAGCAGAGTGGTGGCTTCACTCTGACAGACACAGACTCTGCCAGGCCATCTGAAGGGGTGCATTGTGCCGTAGCCTAATCCAGTTCTTCAGCGGTGGCAGGTTTTTGGCAGAAAGAGAAGGAAGGCAGCTTTTTAAAGGGGAGGCCAATTCCAGCAGCTGGCAAGGAAAGTGGTGAGTCGCTGTTTTAAAATTAAAGTGACTCAGCATTCAAAAAACCGTGGAAGGGCCCGTTCTCGGGAGACGCCCTGGTGTTTCGGTGCCGTTTCACCGCGCTTATGTTCACCGGTCCGGTCCGATCTGAGCAGGGCCGGTGTGGGGGCAGGTTCTGGTTCTGCTTCAGCCCGGCGCTACACCGGAGTCTACTCCTCAAGGCCTGGCCTGAAGACCGTGTGCTTCGTGAATCAGTAGGTGTGGTCGTGCTCGGCTGAAACACACCGGCCCTTTTCAGGTGAGCCTAGACGCCCCTGTGATAGCCTGCGTGTAAAATGTCCGCTCAGCAGTGCCGGCTGCTTCGCCTCAGCCTTATCCGTGTCTGGGAGCTTAAATCGGGACGTGTGTGCGGCCTCCATTGTAGAAGACCATGTTGCAGTCGCCGTTAGCCAACGGCAGCTACGGCTAGCTACGTCATCCCTACAGAGCGCTGCATTGTGGGAGAGCACTGCATTGTGGGAGAGCAGGCTCCCAGCGCACGCAGACAGAGCGCTGCATTGTGGGAGAGCGCTGCATTGTGGGAGAGCGCTGCATTGTGGGAGAGCAGGCTCCCAGCGCACGCAGACAGAGTGTTTGGTGCAGTGCTGGGTGGTGGTGCGGTGAGCGACCGCACGTCAGCCCGGTGCCGTCCCCGGACTCCCCGGATATTTGTGGGCGTTTCGTGCGCTTTGCTTACTTCTCTTTCTTGGGCTTGGTGTTGATGTCGCCCAGGACCGTGATGTCAGAGAAGTCTATCCGGAACTTGCTGAGCAGGGTGGCCATGCTGTGGGGAGAGGGAGGGGAGCAGCGTTAGGACCCCACAAACAGCACAACGGGGCCACGCCTCCAATCTCACAGCTTTGAGATCAGAAGCTGCATTAAAGCAAAGAAATATATATAGAATTGATATGATTTTTATGGTATAGACTTCATTGAAATTGAAATTTGCCGAGACACTCAGAAATTGGGCACACAGTAAAAACATAAATGCATAAATAAATTAAAACTATGGGTTGTAAATGTGTACTAATATCATTTAAAAATAAAATGAAATAGAATGTCTTTTTGTTTGAAAACATTTCCCATGATGCATTGCACCAGACCACAGCTCTTAAGGGCTGAGACAGGCATCTGCACTTACAGCTGACGGGGAGAGAACGAGGAAATGTTCTTAATGTCGTTTAACGATCCTAGAGTTCACACTGCAGAGACACACACCAGTAGCACACGCGCAAGCACACACACACGCACACACACACGTTCAGTCTCACACACAAGCACACACACACGCACACACACACGTTCAGTCTCACACACAAGCACACACACAAGCACACACACAAGCACACACACAAGCACACACACAAGCACACACACAAGCACACACACAAGCACACACACAAGCACACACACGTTCAGTCTCACACACAAGCACACACACGTTCAGTCTCACAAACAAGCACACACACAAGCACACACACAAGCACACACACAAGCACACACACAAGCACACACACAAGCACACACGTTCAGTCTCACACACAAACACGCTTCCGCAGGCAGGGGAGGTGCCAGGGTTGGCGCAGGGCTAATTTTAGCCCAGAACAGAAGCAGCAGAAGCAGCTGCTGAGGACAATGTGAAAGGCTTGGGCAAGACAATTCCACCCAGGGCATAGCCCTCCCAGCCCCACCTACAGGTTACAGTCAACCTACAGACCCTGTACACCTACAGACCCTCCACCTGTACACCTACAGACCCTGTACCTGTACACCTACAGACCCTGTACCTGTACACCTACAGACCCTGTACACGTACACCTACAGACCCTGTACACGTACACCTACAGACCCTGTACACGTACACCTACAGACCCTGTACACGTACACCTACAGACCCTGTACACGTACACCTACAGACCCTGTACACGTACACCTACAGACCCTGTACACGTACACCTACAGACCCTGTACACGTACACCTACAGACCCTGTACACGTACACCTACAGACCCTGTACACGTACACCTACAGACCCTGTACACCACAGTCCTTTCAGCTAGGAGGTTACAGTCAAACAATCATACACGCTGTATGGTCTTACTATGAAATAAATACAACTGAACAAAAAAATCTGACTCGGAAAAACAATAACATACTAATATAAGAAAACCATTCGCCGAAAAACCATTCACTGTAAAATAACGGTCCATGTTTTTTTTGTCTTTAGCATATAAGGTGCCCTTGCTCTTGACTAAGTGCCGCTTTTGGAAGCCACAGAAAAGTACAGAAAGCCAGGCGCCGTCTCCCACAACATGCCGAGAACACAACACTACTTAAATATTAATAACCCCGTTCTGCACTGCGGCACAAACAGAGAGCTGAACCGCGCTCTGGGAGCAAAGCATTCTGGGACGGACTCTGGGATGAAAGTAGCCGGAAGGAGGCCGGTGGCGGCGGAGCCCGGGTTTTGGGAAACGGGCGGGGCACTCACGCTCGGCGGTCGTGGTCGATGCGGTTGATCTTGCCGCCGATGAACACGCGGATCCGGCAGTCCTTCCACCGCTTCTTATTGGTCAGCAGGTACGGAATCAGCAGAGTCAGGCCTATCAGAGCGCACAACAGGGCGAGCGAGTGAGAGAGTGTGCAAATGGGACACATTTATTTGACATATGTGGCCTGTCTTTTTATGCGATGAGTGTGTTCTCAACTTAACATTCCAATGCTGATGTCACAGTCAGTACGGGTAATGGAGTTCTAGAACACGGACTTAGAATACTGAAACAACAACGTTCCACATGGAACCTGCTCTAAGAGCCGAAGCGGTTCAGTTCAGTTTGATGCGGTTCAGTTTGATGCGGTCGGGCCGGGTCGGGCCGGGCCGGGACGTACCGCCGTCGTCGAACAGCCACCACACGTCCACCGTGCCCTTCCCCTGCTTCTTCTGGAACTGCTGGCTGGCCTCCAGCAGCCTCTGCTCGGCCACGTTCAGCGGCACCGTGGGGCTCTTCTTATCTGTCACACACACACGCACACACACACACAGCCGTCACACACCTGGTCTGCACACGGTTTACAGCGGCCGGGAAACTAAGCGCTGCAGCCATTTATGGATTTACACGCTACTAATGCAAACAAGACCTGAGTAAGCACTGGACACTGCTGATCTCAATCTCTATGCAGTCTGTCCCTCTCTCTCCCTTTCCCTCTCTCTTTTCCATAAGTGTCCCTCTCTCCATCTCTCCATCTCTCCATCGCTAAATCTCTAACTCTCTCCCTCTCTAAATCTCTCCATCTTTAAATCTCTCCATCTCTAAATCTCTCCATCTCCCTCTCCGTCTCTATTTGCAGTCTCTCTCCATTCGTGATGTGGGATGGCCCCGCACAATTGCCTGAAACACGAGGACTCGGAGAAACCGAGATAAAGGTCTCCTTGCATGTGGTGTAGCGCAAATCCAACTGCCGAAACTACTCCGCCATC
>NC_083771.1:48329168-48379168 GCF_963514075.1 Conger conger | reverse complement strand
TGTGTCTGTGTGTGTCTGAGACTAGATAGCTGAAATTTGCCAATCTCGTCCAGCACAGCACAGTTTCACTTCTACATCAGAACTCTGAAACTGTGGCCCCATCTCTTTCCTTAGAGCAGCTTACAAAATATGCCATAGTACTACTATTGTGGCCTACTACTGAGCCATTCTGGCAAACACTAAATCCCCGACAAGATCAGAGAACCATCTGTTTTGAAACCACTTCCGGCTTGAAAAATCGTTTAACGGGCAGAAGCCGAAGCGTGTCTGAAGAGACGTCAGACAGGTGATGGGGCTGAAGACGGAGACATACCTTGGCCCTGAATGTGGGAAATGTCCAAGCCTTCCTTTAGCCGGATGACGACCGCCCCATACTGGAAATCGAACACGTCACTGTAACGGAATCAAAACAGTCTGTTAGCGTTGCACGGGAAGCGGTCGGACACGGCTCGGACATGTTTACACCACGGTCCATTAACATCCCGGACACGCACCGGTCCAGAAAGCCTGCAACCTTTCCCCACAGGAAGCAAACAACAAACAAACAAACTAAAAAGTCAAGAGAAAAAAAAAAAAAAAAAAATTGTTACAGGTTCGTATTTTCACATATGGCAACCAAATGCAAAAAAACCCCCCAAAAATACACAAAAAACAGTAAACAGATTAATAAGCTAGTTCCTGGCACGGTGACTAAGAGACCATGGACAGAAGAGGAACATTAGGCCGTGTTAAAGCACTCACTGGATGAGGTTGATGTAGGTCTCCACGTCGCGCATGTCCCCCTCCCTCCAGTCGTTCTTGAAGCCGAGCACCAGGGTGTTGGGCTTCAGCCGGCCGAGTCCGGAGGCCTGTCGGACCAATCAGAGCCGGTTACAGACCGCACGCAGGGAAACCGACCAATCAGAGCCGGTTACAAACCCGCACGCAGGGAAACCGACCAATCAGAGCCGGTTACAAACCCGCACGCAGGGAAACCGACCAATCAGAGCCGGTTACAAACCCGCACGCAGGGAAACCGACCAATCAGGAGCTGGTTACAAACCCGCACGCAGGGAAACCGACCAATCAGAGCCGGTTTATAAGCATAACTATTACTGTTTATTGCAGAAGTTTCACCGGCACCGTGCAGACCCAGACACGGACATTGCCACAATTTCTAATGCCTGTGAATAAAACCTCTCTTTCCTGAGAGATCAGAGCCATGGCCACTTCCCCAGTCCACACAGGCTGGATTCAGCTCTGGCCCTGCCAGAGGAACAGGCCTGGTGGACACGTTTGGGTGAAAATAACTATTTTAAAAAGGTTCACCCCTCTCGGGTTCGAGTGCCTCCACCCATACTCCCATCCTCTCAGATTTCCGTGGAGCACATACGTGATGGTGGGCGTGGCCAAGCGAGTCCACCCCTCCCCTGATTGGCTGTTCAGAGGCCTGGTCTTACATCAGCGTTGCCTGGCAGCACTCAGTGTAAGAGCCTGTGTATTGGGCTCAGGGTACATTGCATTAATTCTCAGCGCAAGACGAGAAAAACAAACCAAAAAAAAAAAAAAAAACTCAACTAAATGCCACTTTGGGACACCATTTTGGCTGCAGAGAAGCGAAGAACACAGGAGCCTTTTGTGTGCATGTGCGACGTTACTGGATTGTAAATGGTAAACGGACGGCATTTATATCCAAAGCACTTTATAATTAAGGCCCCTCATTCACACAAACACCAACCAGCTCCGACCGGTAACTGGAGGTTAGGCGTCGTACTCCGTGAGACTGCCACAACCAGGATGGGGGATCGAACCTGCAGCCCTCCGACTGCCAGACGACCACTCTTACCTCCTAATGTGCGTATAGGAGCACGTAGGAGCGCGTAGGAGCGCGTAGGAGCGAGTAGGAGCGAGTAGGAGCGAGTAGGAGAGCGTAGGGGCGCGTAGGAGCGCGTAGGGGCGCGTAGGAGCGCGTAGGGGCGCGTAGGAGCGCGTAGGAGCAGGAGCGTGTGCGTGACGTCGGACAGAGAGACGCGTTTCCGGGCGCTCACCTGCATCAGGTACTGGGAGCCCTGGCGGAGGTCGTCAGCGAACACCGGCGTGTAGAAGGCCTTGGTCTCGGTCCTCAGGAGCCAGCGCTGGTAGCGGATCTGGTCGTTCAGCAGGTCCTTGTTGTGCCGACGGGCCGTCTGCCGACCAGAAACACAGTTACTTAGCTGAGGCTCTTATCCAAAGCCACTTACAGTTGATTAGACTAAGCAGGGGCCGTCAAACAGCCAACATGAGCATCGCCGGCCAGTTGAGTCCACTCGGGTCCCTGAGCAGATCCAGCTGAAAATCCGTGAGGAGGGCTGAATTCTGCCGATGCCAAAATAAAAATAAAATGGAGACCCACGGAACTGCCAGACCCCCTGCTGGGGTCGGAGTGAAAATACCAACCGCTAGGAGCCTCAGCGTGGGGTGCATTGTGAGTGTGTGAGTGTGTGAGTGTGTGAGTGTGTGAGTGTGTGAGTGTGTGAGTGTGTGAGTGAGTGTGTGAGAGAGAGATTGGCTCCAATACAGAACAAGCACAAAAATCTATCACCCACTTTGTGTGCATCTGCTGTTGATTACACAGGGCTTAATAAGCTCTGGGTGTGTGTGAGTATGTGAGCGTGAGTGTGTGTGCGCGGGTGATGTTAATAAGCTCTGGCTGAGAAGTGTGTGTGTGTGTGTGTGTGTGTGTGTGTGTGTGTGTGTGTGTGTGTGTGTGTGTGTGTGTGTGTGTGGTGTCAATAAGCTCTGGCTGAGCAGCCTGTCCGATGGGCCTATATACACATCACTGCAGGGCAACAATTACATCCCTACAGCCTCCACATCGGCCTAACAGAGCAACAGATTTATCACTAGGAGACAGACAGAGACAGACAGAGACAGACACATAATGTGGTGTATGCAAGTGTGTGTTCGGTGAGTGTGTGTTGTTGCGTGTGTGTGTGTGTGTGTGTGTGTGTGTGTGTGTGTGTGAGAGAGAGTGTGAGTGTGAGTGTGAGTGTGTGAGTGTGAGTGTGAGTGTGAGTGTGAGTGTGAGTGTGAGTGTGTGTGTGTGTGGGTTGCGGGACTCACCGTGCGGATGTGTCCACAGATCATCAGGCCCACGTTCTTGGTGAAGGCGTGCACCAGGTGCAGGAGGGCGGGGCGGGAGTTGGGGTACCCGGTCAGCACCAGACACTGGGGCCTGCAGGGGAACCCGGCAAACAGAACCGCTCTGTGAGACCACCACCGAAACCGCTAACCTCAAACGCCCTGCGAGACCGCTAACTTCAACCGCCAACCTCAACTGCCAACCACCAACCTCCAACCTAAGGGTAGGCTGGATTCTGCTTCTAGATACCATCTAGTGTTTAAGTAAACTAAGCATTAGGTACACTTATGTCTTCTACAAAACAGTGGTAGAAAACAAAAAAATCAAAGTTGTTTTCTACATTTCTCCAGGCAGTTGCCAGGGGGGCCTGAGGCTGGCTCTGATGGGGGTTTTAAGCCGGGCATCTTGACCATTGTGAGATGCGCCCTAATGGTTTCATGACTCAAAGCGCTCGTGTGAGAGACGCCGGATGCGACCGCTAAGTGTACGCTGTTTACCATCCGTCTCTGAGCAGGAGGAGCGGGAGGAGCACTTCAGCGGGGTGAGGGGGGAGCGCGGCGGGGCTGAACGCCCCGTTCTCGTAATCGCGTTAAGTGAAGTCACGAGTCAGCGTTTCCAGGCACCGTCAGCGCAGAGCCGGGCCCGATCGGGGGTCTTCTCACGGCCATCAGAAGGGCTTTGGCTCCCGGGCTCAGGGGCCGGAGAGGCCTCCGGAGAGCCCTCCAGAGACACGCACATCAAACGGAATCCGTGAGACGGAGGGGGATTACAGGACGACCGGGGAACGCGCTTCAGTTCCTACAGACAATCCCCCATAATCCCCCTCTCATCGCTATGGGAACGAGGCGGTGCGTGAGGAGGTGTGCACGAGCTCGGAGGAGGAAAGGAGCGACTGGGCAGACTGGGCAGACTGGGCAGACTGGGCAGACTGGGCAGACTGGGCAGACTGGGCAGACTGGGCAGACTGGGCAGACTGGGCAGACTGGGCAGACTGGGCAGACTGGGCAGACTGGTGTTGGGAGGTGAACTGGGAGAGATGAATCCGGTTTCCCGGTCCTGGGCAAACTGTGAAAACGTGAGGAGAGGAAAAAGCCCCACTTCTCATCGTTCTGAGTTTGGGGACTGACGCAGAGAAGCAGGAGTCAAGCGGCCAGGTGAATAGGTGTTTGGGCTGTACAGGTGTGTACAGGTGTGTACAGGTGTGTACAGGTGTGTACAGGTGTGTACAGGTGTGTACAGGTGTCGGGCGGAGGGTTACCTGAAGTTCTTGACGTGGTCCTCGACGGCGCTGAGCTGCAGGCTGTGGGTCAGGGCCTGGTGGTACGTCAGGGCTTGAGTGGACGAGCCCCAGTTCACATCTGAGAGGGAAAACACAACCTGTCAGCCCGCTGAGACTGACCCAGGATCAGCTCCAAACCCAACCTGTCAGCCCGCTGAGACTGATCCAGGATCAGCTCCAAACCCAACCCCTCAGCCCGCTGAGACTGATCCAGGATCAGCTCCAAACCCAACCCCTCAGCCCGCTGAGACTGACCCAGGATCAGCTCCAAACCCAACCTCTCAGCCCGCTGAGACTGATCCAGGATCAGCTCCAAACCCAACCCCTCAGCCCGCTAAGACTGATCCAGGATCAGCTCCAAACCCAACCCCTCAGCCCGCTAAGACTGATCCAGGATCAGCTCCAAACCCAACCTGTCAGCCCGCTGAGACGGATCCAGGATCAGCTCCAAACCCAACCCATCACCACCGTTCAAGGGTTTCTCCCCCCACTGGGGAGGTTCTCATGTGCTTGTGCATTTGGGTTATCCATCCTAAATTTACACCTCGCCAGCTAGCGGAGGATGAGCTCCCCCTCTATAGCCGCGTTCCTCCTGAGATTTCTTCCCGTAGGGGAGTTTTTTTGTTTTGTTTTTTTAATCTCTGCCATTTGGTGGCTCAGACCTGGCGTTTGCTCTTCTGTTACTCCGTAAAGCGTCTTCGCGACAGCCAAATAAACATTGACCTGAACTGAATTTAACATTCTATGAATTCATTCTAAGTCCACCAGAAAACAGTTAAGAGAAATCAGCTGGCCGGAAGAAACGCATGGCAGAACTTTCACTTGTTGACGCCTGGATTCACACCTCTGCACACAAAGGCGAATGGCTTCGTTGTTAAAGACACGGAATGGCAGCCCCGCATATTTCCAACCTGCACGGCTTTAAATATCCCCGCGTTCTGCGAATCCGCGGGATTTGCGTGGGTAATTTCAAGACGACTTTTTTCCTTCTTTTTTTTAAGAAAGAGAAACCCAGCGACTGTGCAATCTCCATAGAAACCACCTAGCCGAATAAAAATAGCACCTATACACGTCTAAAAGCCAGGTAGCAGGCGAAAGGTAGCACTGCGACGAAACCCTAAAACGAGCGTTTAATAAAAGGAATGTCTTGGTTATATGAAAATGACCAAGCTGTAAATTGTATTGGCTGTCAAATATGTTATGATTGTTAGCGCGTCACCGTCAATCCTAACATTTCCTGAATTATGAAATGCCAATAATTAAAAACATTAAAAAACGCAACAAATCCATTAAGAGAGACCGAAACGCACTGCATTGCGATATGATTCCGGAGGGGACGGCGATTCCCTCCCCCCCCGCCCCATTGTGAGATTTCCATTCGCGATGTTTCATCACCGAACGAGCCCGCTTTTCAAACACAAGCGCCCTGGAGGTAATTGAGGCATTGTTCCGACGCACCACTCGAGTGAGTGCGTGTACTCGGCCCCATAACCCAGAATTCCGCTCTCCTCTCCGGCGATGAGAAGCGCATTGTTATGCTAATCGCCGGGCGCTTTTACACAAGGGCTGTCATGTTCCAGCAATCAAAGAACATTAAATATCATTTCAGGGGCCTGACACGGACTACATTTATATATTTCTTTTATTTTTCGTGCTTCAGAGGTTGGTGACAATGCAAGCTTAGCAAGCCAGCTGGTTTAGCGAGATTTCAAGCACCTACCGTTCTATCTATCTTTATTAAAAACCAAAACAATTTGCTTTCAAACGGAGAGTAAAGCAAATTAACCCAGCGTGACCTTCCACACTGTTCAGTTCTGAGCTTTCAACACTTAACAGGCGAAAGAATAAAATTATAAAACACGGATTCACTTAACCCTATAAGGTGCGAGATAACTAAATAGGACTATAATGTTCCATTCGATTTATACATGTGCGACGGACACATTTCTGCTGGAGTGCGATTGAAGAATTGCCATCATGAAACGTGTCCACATTTACTCATTTATTTTGTCTAGAATAATGTTAACTCGCAAGAAAGGTTTTGAGTAAAGGTGTCTACAGTTTCACAGCTAGTGTGTAATTAATTATATGGCAGACAATCAAAACAAGCCAGCAGCCAGCAAACAGCAAACAGCAAACAAGGACATATTTCAGACTCTTGCCCCCCTGAGAACTACCTGACTTAAAGGTACAATAGGTGATTTCGGACTTCTAACAGTCAAGAGAGGAATTGCACAGCTGTACAATGTTTTGGTTTGGTTACCTATTGTACCTTTAACATAAACCCCAACATGTCCAGTGTCGAGACCTTACAATTATAAAGGTTCAAACAGACATTTAAAAATAAAATAAAACATGCAATAAATATGTGGGCAATTTGATGGGATTTTGATATTTTACATACGTTTACGGTGCACTCGACTCCTTACAATTTCAGTTTTGCGGTGTCACGATGTGAAAGCTTTGCCGCTCAATATCTCAAAACTACTCGGAAAGTGGAGAGCACCTCAATAAGCTAACGAGCGGGGAGACGGTGTTGGTCTTACCTGGCTTCTTGTAGCTGACGTAGATGTACAGGGCCAGGACGATGACGTTGGTCAGAAGCGCCGCCCACCAGTTGATGACGAACATAACCACGCAGCAGAGCACGGCGCCCGCCAGCGACACCCACATGTTGTAGTACTTAAAGCTGGGGCGCCACCCTGTGTCCGGGAGGAATAACAACAGGCTTTAATTCGGGGTTGCGCCAGCACAGTGGTCAACATGCTCGTGCTAACGCAGACGTGGGGGGGCTGAGATCAAACTGGACTTTGGCTGGCAGCACCAGTGGGTCTTAATGAATTGCGGGTGCCATTTTAACCCCCTACGTCAGTGCTTCTCAAAGCGGGGGTGTGCCTTTGAGTGGGGGGGGGGGGGGCACGCACACACAAACACCGAGTCAATAGGGGGGTTGAACAGTGAGGGTCGACAGGGGGGGGAAAAAGTCCATCATTAGAAATCAATGATAATTGATTTCTAATGGAAGCCAATGGGGGAGGGGGGCTTCAAATAAATGACCAAGAGGGCCCTGACCGTAGAATCATTTGAGAAGCAGTGCCCAACATCATGGAGCTTCTCAACCAACCAATATGACCCACATTCCCAATCACTGACATACATGTTCTGCATTTTACCTTTTACCGTTTCACAGAGATCGATGGGGTTTGGATAGCACACGGGTTTGGACAGCACACGGACCCAAACGCAGAGGTTCAGATACAGCGGGCGGTGGGATGGGTGGAGTTACGTTAATGCGTTTACGCGACGCGGGCACACAACCCAAATTAATATGTGTTAGCGCCAAGTTAGAGAGCAGAACACCCGCTACACCTGCTACGGGCACATCCGCTGGTGGACAGACTATACACTAACGGGAACTTAGTGAATTACACTGATTACAGCATGAGGAAGGTTTACTGTAAAACACAATGACCAGCTACGAGAAGGACATGACTTAAAGGGTACGTTATTCCTGGTGCGTGTGTGTGTGTGTGTGTGTGTGTGTGTGTGTGTGTGTGTGTGTGTGTGTGTGTGGCAGGGCGATAGATGGTCAAAACACACTGGGCTGTGGTGGCAGAATTTGGACACTGTTTGTCAGTTTATATTTAGGCTGCATCGGTTCTCAATGAGTGTCCTTGTTGCTTTCCTAAAAAACATTTTTTTGTAGACTGACGTGAGCAGATTAGCTACGGCTAATTTAGCCTCTTAAGCGTGCTATGACAGGACTCCTCCCGAATTTAAACCAACCACGTTCCAGGAGTATTTCTCTGACCATCCAATCACATGGCTTCATGTTAAATTACTGTGCATCAGGCATACAAACAGATTTAACAAATTATGTGAGAAATGTACCCTTTAAATGCATGTGCAATTTTAAGGAGAGGATACAATGATGTCACAGTGAGATATAGAAGTATATATACCTTTCAATCTTCTAGTGCTTTGGTATAGAAGGAGAAACAAACTTTATAGAAATAAAACTTAAAAAAATAAAAAAAGATAAATAAAAAAAAATAAAAAAATAAAAAACAGAACAATGCACAAATATTTTTAATTGCAAAAACTTGTGAAGTAAAACCACAGTGACTTCAGGGTCACTTGTCTAGACCTGGCACAGAGCATCTCTTATCGCTGTGCTTAAGGCATTTTCTACATGGCCTCTGATAAAATAAACTAAATAAAACTTGGAAAAAAATAAATAAAGGGCATCAGAGTGCCTTAACTTAATTCAAACAAATGTATTTTCAGGTCACATTTGTCCCTGCAAGCATTCTGATAGGCTATCAGTGACGGCGAAACATATTGGCAAAACGAGCGGGGCCTGGTACTGATCATTTCCCATCACGGCCGGGGAGAGATGATCGATGTCAGTCGCGATTACGCCCCACATCTCTCCCCCGCATATAAACCGGCACTGACTGACAGTAAACAACATGGCCCTTTTCTGATCGGCGCAGCCTCGACAGATTTTCTACAGCACAAGTCACAACACGGAAATTAACTGCAGATATAACGGGACCACAATGACACGCGTGTCTGCTTTGTTTAGAGAAATTTCCACCGACCTGCAGATAAAATACACAAGCCAGGGCCAGACGCAATATTGTGTGCGTGATACGTTTCCCAGCGCGGATAAGAGAACATTATTTGTGATGGCTAACGGGTGACCCAGCCAAAACAATCCTGTCAGAATTCAGACTGTGACAAAAACAACACAGTACTGCCATGCCGTGTTTGTCAATATTACTGTCCGGAGGAAGCAGGTCTCACACCATGCAGACGGCAGCTCAAGGCTTGTGAGTGTGTGTGTGAGTGTGAGTGTGTGTGAGTGTGTGAGAGTGTGTGTGAGTGTGTGAGAGTGTGTGAGAGTGTGTGAGAGTGTGTGAGAGTGTGTGAGAGTGTGTGAGAGTGTGTGAGAGTGTGTGAGAGTGTGTGTGAGAGTGTGTGTGTGAGTGTGAGTGTGAGTGTGAGTGTGAGTGTGAGTGTGAGTGTGAGTGTGAGTGTGTGTGTGTGTGTGTGTGTGCACAGCCTCTGCTGCGGTCCTTACCTGGAGAGTTGGCGAGGGAGGCGTGGAACACGGAGAAGTTGATCAGGGCGTAGGACGCCAGGAAGAAGTTGGAGATGATGGGGGCGATGACATTCAGCTCAGCTGCAAAACAGAAACCGGAGCGGGGCAGTCAGTGCCGGACCGGGCCTGATATCCAGCTCAGAAAAATACAACGGCTCGAAAGAAAAATAATAATATTTTCCTTTGATACAAGCCGTCTGACCTCTCCAATTCAGTTTCATAAAGACAAACACAGCAGGGTGTTACAGAGAATCAGGTTGCAGGATAACATTTAGAAAAATAACAGAACGGGCAAAACCACAACCTCTATAAACTGGAGCCTACCGGTTAGAACGCAGGCCAGGACTAAACTAGAACCTACCAATCAGGACGGAGGCCTAAACAGAAACTTACCAATCAGAATGAGGAACTAGACTGGAACCAATTAGATTGAAAGTTCTAAATTATAGCCTACCAATCAGAATGAACAGTCTAAAGTCTCCATTCGACCAATGAGAATGAAGGCCTAAAGTGGAACCTACCAATGAGAATGAAGGCCTAAAGTGGAACCTACCAATGAGAATGAAGGCCTAAAGTGGAACCTACCAATGAGAATGAAGGCCAGGCCGATGCAGAAGGTGAGGATGTACCCGCGGAGGGGCTCGTTGTTCTTGCCGTAGCCCTTGGCGAACATTCCCAGGCCAGGGTAGATGTTGTCTTTGCATAGAGCCTAAACGGACCAATCAGATCATCTCTCAGACAGGCAATCAATCACAGCACAGAACAGAACAGCTGAAAGGCTGTAATGCTCTTTTTTAAAATTTTATATATATTTTTAATAACTGAAACCAATCTAGGAGCAGAGTCGCAGGAGAGAAATGCTGCACACGTGAAGAAGCAGAGGGACCTCTCTCCTGGAGTTCCACGCAGAAGGGGTGATATTTTTTAAATCAAAACAAGCCACCGTGAAAGTCGACTAGTCAGAAGTACCCGGAGTAGTTCATGATGAATGCTGTAACTCAGTGTGTGTGCGTGCGCGTGTTGCAGTTCTCACCTGGAACACCTTGGGGGCGCTGACGAGCGAGGCGAGGGCAGAGGACAGCGTGGCAGAGAAGATCCCGGCAGTGATGAGGGGGCCGAAGCCAGACACCACGCTCATGACCTGGAGAGGGGGAGAGGAGGAGAGGGGGAGAGAGGGAGAGAGGAGAGAGGGAGAGAGGGAGAGGGGGAGAGGGGGAGAGGGGGAGAGGGGGAGAGGGAGAGAGGAGGAGAGAGGGGGAGAGGGGGAGAGGGGGAGAGGGGGAGAGAGGGAGAGGGGGAGAGGGGGAGAGGGGGAGAGAGGGAGAGGGAGAGAGGGGGAGAGGGAGAGAGGGAGAGGAGGAGAGGGAGAGAGGGGGAGAGGGGGAGAGGGGGAGAGGGGGAGAGGGGGAGAGGGAGAGACGGAGAGAGGGAGAGAGGGAGAGAGGGGGAGAGGGGGAGAGGGGGAGAGGGGGAGAGGGAGAGGAGATAAAATAATTAGGTAAGTAAGAGGGGTATTAATGCCAAAATGGGCACTGCAGATTCTCCTAGCAGATCGTACAGTTGTATAAGATGTTTTTATTTACACTGATACTCATTGCTGAAGTGTTGTTCGTCTGACATTGCTGCGGAACTAAATCGCCCGTGTGTGGGACAAACATGGCACTGGGTCTGGCCTTCCTGGAGTTAACATCCGGCAGTTCTCACCTGTAACGGGTAGGTTCTCACACTCTCACACTCTCACACTCTCACACTCTCACACTCTCACACTCTCACACTCTCACACTCTCACACTCTCACACTCTCACACTCTCACACACTCACACACTCACACACGGCCAGCGTACCTGGAAGTTGTTCTGCAGGCCTTCCTTGCAGACCATGTCCTTGCAGGCGGAGAAGTCGTAGCCGATTCTGCAGGCCGCGTCGGTGCAGTTCAGCGGATTGGTCACGGTGTCGTTGCCGGTGGCGTCACGGACGATGCAGGACCCTGGGAAGAACAGGAACCCAAAATCACACCATGTGGCTCACACACACGCTCACACACACGCTCACACACACGCTCACACACACGCTCACACACACGCTCAGAGTAATAGAATGGAGTTCAAATGTCAGTAAATGTTCTCACCTGTGGAAAAGGCCACGCCCAGATACACAATCCCAGTGATCAATATGGCCAGCAGGGTGCCCCGGGGAATGGCCAGCTGTGGATCCTGAGAACCCACAAGATGTGCACTTAATCACACTGCACACTGCACACTGCACACTAGACCAGAGAACCAGCACACTGGTCCGACTCCACCCACATCAGCTTCCTTCCCCACGTAACCAGTGCTGGCGAACAGAAGTTCCCGTCCCGCCTGGAGTCCGGAGGAAGTGATCCAGGACCTGCACCCCACCTCCCCCCACCTCCCCCCACCCCCGACCAAAACTGATCCCAGGTCAGCGGCTCACCGCCAGGTCTCCGGAGATGTTGGCTCCGGCCAGGATTCCCGTGGCGGCCGGGAAGAAGATGGCGAAGACGGAGAAGAAGGTTTCTCCCCCCCGGAAGTCCGGCCCCAAATTCTCCATCATGATCTCCGCTGGGGAACGAGGGGAGAGGGGTGGAATGGTGAGAGAGGGGAAAGAGAGGGATGCGTGAGATTGGGAAATCTGGAAACTCTTTTTTTGATTTCGGCGACGGGAGGCAGTGAACCGAACCCGCGGCCCGTGTAACTGGATCAGTCATGTGATTCCAGCGCCAGAACCCATCCCAGCCCGCGCATTCCTGGACCGGGCCGAGGAGAAGCACGGCGGGAAACAGGACGGACTTTATACATCGTGTGTGAATATCCAGTTATAATACACTGTGTGAATATCCAGTTATAATACACTGTGTGTGAATATCCAGTTATAATACACTGTGTGTGAATATCCAGTTATAATACACTGTGTGTGAATATCCAGATATAATGCACTGTGTGTGAATATCCAGTTATAATACATTATTTGTGAATATCCAGTTATAATACATTGTGTGTGAATATCCAGTTATAATACATTATTTGTGAATATCCAGATTTTTATTATTATTATTTATTATAATATTATAATAATTATTTTATTATTATTATTTTATTAGCATTTTTTTATTATCAAATTGTTTTCTTGCATTTTCTTAGATTTGATAATGTCCTTGTGTAAAACAGTTTGCCAGTAATAACATTGTAACTAGTAGTAGCAGCAACAGCAGGCAGTGAATATCCAGCATCAGTAAATATTCACCATTGCCAATTACAATTAAAAAGGAGCTTCTTGAATTAAATTCATTAAATGTTGAAAAAATCAACATGTTTTTACTCAGCCTAAAGCAACAGGGCTGTTATTTGTCCCATTTACAGTAAAAATGTAAAAGAAGTTGCAGAATAGCCAGGCGGGCACCCGGTATCCTAAGCCCCACTTTCATTTGCTACATTTCAGTTTGCAGAGATGACAACATCAGCACTTCTCCTTTGATTTTAGCAAAGTATTCATTTTCATCTTCCATTACTTTGTCCTTTGTGTTAAACTTGCTGATACGGTTATCACTACTGTTATTATTGTCATTATGGGCTGGTGACACTGGTATTGTTATTGTTATGAGTATATATTTATGACGCTGGAGGTCGGGACTCACAATTGTAGCCGAAGAAGCCGGAGGATTCCTTGTGCTTCAGCGGGATGAAGCTCCCAATGAAGTAGTTAAAGATGGCGGTGATCAGGATGACCAGCAGGAAGATCTGGGCCTGTGGGAGAGGGGGAGAGAGAGGGAGAGGGGGAGCGAGAGGGCGGTCAAAGAGAGAAAGGTTAACCCTTTGAAGAGTTGGCTTTTTCTGAATTTCTTTTTCTACTAAAGTCAGTGTTGAAGAACTTAGCAGTAGTGATCGTTACATCAGCATTAGCATGTACAGCTAAGAACATTCTAAATCACAAAAGGGTTTTAAAAACACCGCCACAAATAAAGGGTCAGCGTAGAGGTCAGTGGTGGTCGCATCCACGACAACACGCCACCATCGATCGTGGCATCACGGCTGGAGTTCTGGAGGTCTAAACGCGTCGATGGGACAGCGATTCTGTCAGGAGCACAGTGGAGTGTGGGGCGTGGGCCAGTCGGAGCGCGATGAGAATCAATGCGGGATACAGACTGCGAGCACACATCCAACCCTCCGCATGGCACACTGTTCCGGGGAGTCGTGCCCTCGATAAACACACTTCAAACGAGGGAGAATCCGTTCCTATGGTAACAATCCAGTCTGGCTACGCCAGGATGACGATCTTTTTACGAGAAACAAACGATCTAAGAGCGTCAAAGAGGGGTCAGTCACTGGTCTCAACGACCAATCAGAAACTCGGCTCCGCATTAACATTTCTGCCTCCCCACCACACAAGCAAAAACACTCCAGTTATGAAGTTCCACTGAAGCTCCATTAATTATTATGAAATTCCATTAAAAGCCCAATTTAGCATTCAGTGCATTGCATTAGAGCACGGAAACATTTGACACCAAGAGGAACTTCTTGCATCACCAAACAGGAAGGAAAGTGAATTGCGAAAAGGTTTATTTATTTATTTTTTTTAAAGCAGAGTCGGAGTCATTGTACCCAGGCTCCTGGGGCAGCACTGAACACAGAGACGTTTTGGGGGGGGATTTGGGGGGGGATTTGCTCACCTTGGCCTCCCACTCCATCCCCGCCACGGAGATGCCGAGCAGCAGGATGATGGTGATGGTGCCGATGATGCGCGTGTCGTTGATATGGTCCGTCATCAGCGCGTCCATGCCCTGTGCGCAACGGAGAGAGGCTGAGTCAGGGCCAGGACACGCTAAACATCCCTCACACGCTAAACATCCCTCCATCACACACGCTAAACATCCCTCCATCACACACGCTAAACATCCCTCACACGCTAAACATCCCTCCATCACACACGCTAAACATCCCTCCATCACACACGCTAAACATCCCTCCATCACACACGCTAAACATCCCTCCATCACACACGCTAAACATCCCTCCATCACACACGCTAAACATCCCTCCATCACACACGCTAAACATCCCTCCATCACACACGCTAAACATCCCTCCATCACACACGCTAAACATCCCTCACACACACGCTAAACATCCCTCACACACACGCTAAACATCCCTCCATCACACACGCTAAACATCCCTCACACACACGCTAAACATCCCTCCATCACACACGCTAAACATCCCTCACACACACGCTAAACATCCCTCCATCACACACGCTAAACATCCCTCACACACACGCTAAACATCCCTCCATCACACACGCTAAACATCCCTCCATGAGCGCACACACTCTAAACATCTCTTCAGATGAGAGTGCGCGTGTGCGTGCGTGTGTGCGTGCGTGCGTGCGAGAGAGAGTGCGTGTGTGTGCGCTTGTGTGTGCGTGCGCGTGTGTGCATTAGCAGATGATTTATTCAGTAAAGACTGGATGTTCAAAGCAGCAGAGGAATGGTGAGATCTGTTCACTTGGCGTCAGCAGGTTTATTAACAGGAATGCAAACAGGCGTCTCCACACAGGAGCACCCAGGGGGAGAGAGCGGGGGTTCAGCAGGAAAAGCACATTAATGCAAGAGCCGTCTGGCTTAAAGGCGTAAATAAAAATAAATAAATCAATGAAAGCAGGAAATGTAGGTATCTCTATCAACGGGCGCGGGATAATTTAAGCCTGACACGTGAGGCAGTGTCTGTGCGTTTAGGGGGCGCGTTCGGGCCGGGACTCACCACCAGGATCTCCACCACGGTCTCGGCGAAGCCCACCACGTACATGGCGACCGCCACGGCGTTGGCGAAGGCGAAGATGAGCCCGATGGAGCCGCCGAACTCCGGCCCCAGACTCCGCGAGATCAGGTAATACGCCCCGCCTGTAGGGAGGAGGAGCCACAGCCGTGAGGTCACACATCTCTATGGCGATAAAGATCGTCATGACACCGCCTGTAATGAGCTTTAAAACGGCTTCGGCCTTCAGCATTGCTGAAGTACAGACACTCATTAGATCGTGGGCAAGGCCTGGCAGTTCAGCATTACACAGTCATCACAACTACACCACTACAAGACCTACAGAAAAGAAAAAAAGAAAAAAGAAAATCCAAAGAAAGGGCCCTTGATTTTGTGAATGAGGCCACGCCAGCTCTGGATTGGAGCGGCTTCCAGTCCGGAGGGAATCAGGTGCCCGTGTTCAGCCAATCACGGTGCGTGTGAAGTGGAGCATGTGACCTGGCGGCCGTTGGCGACCGGCGGCCGTGTACAGGAAGTGAGCCCCAGGACACCGCACTCTCAGCCCCTCACACGGCAGCGCGTATAAACACAGTCTAAACACTGCTCCCTGAGTCTGCACAGAGCCCCACTGAGGGGCTCATAAAGCCCATTGTTTGAGGAAGCCCAACTCTGCCTGTCCTCCGCCCGCAGCCCCGGCCCCCGTTAATGGGGTCTCTGGAAAGGTTCCCCTGACGGTCGGGCTACGGGGTGGACACGCAGGAGAAGGGGCCCACTGAGGCGCCTGGATCATTCCCATCCTGCGGGGAAGGACTGGGACCTCCAGCAGGAGCGGGAAGGGCGTTCCGAACGCGGACAAAACCGACACAAAGCAAACAAACGGAGAATCGTAATGACCCCGATTTGTTCATCCCACTTTGCAGAGGCGGCGGCTAACCGCATATCTCAAGGGCTGCAGAATACAGCGGGCGGGGCAGGCTGGGGCAGGCTGGGGCAGGCTGGGGCAGGCTGGGGCAGATGTCCTCGCTCTGGGGACGGTGGTTTTGAGGCGCACTTCGTCGTCAGAACCGGACCGCACCACCAAAAGGTCGGAGGGCAAATCCACCCCCCCTAAACAAAAACCAAAAAAAAAAAACAGACGAACGGGACCGGGCCGAGGAATTACTGGAATACCAGCAGAGATTAGTCTCCAGGGGATTAAAGCCCACAATGCACTGGGGGCTGGGCATGTGAGGGTTGAGTAAGGCTCGGCGACAGCGCCCTGCAGCACCAGGTCATGGCCGACGGGGCGGGGGGGCGGGGGCTTCGTTTCATCACACCCCCCCAGGAAGCGGGCTGCCCGCAGAATTAAGCGCTTCACACGCCGGGAGGAGGTCACGCATGACCAGCGTTAATCATTCAGAATCATCAAACGGCGGTCATCGATCCCCCCCCCGTCCCGTCTCCGTGGGGAATATGAGTCTCTGCGCTGGACGATGGTTCTGGGGGCAGATCACCCTCACACTGGGAGTTTGTGTAAAAGGAAAACCCAGTCCAGCGTGTTCTCATGCCCGGGACAGCGGGGAAGGGCCGTCTCCATTTCAGCCCCACCTGACAAACCCACCAAGAGGCAGGGAACCCGTCGAGGGAAAACAGCCAGAATTTAGAAATACACGATACAATTTCCTCCCTCGTGCTGCGAGGATCACACACTCACACACTCACACACTCACACACTCACACACTCACACACTCACACACTCACACACTCACACACTCACACACTCACACACTCACACACTCACACACTCACACACTCACACACGGCTCTGTAAAGACAGACAGGCTGAAATCGTCGGTTGCTGCAGAGAGAAGCAGGTAATTTTGCTTTGAAGGTAGAGGGGCGCGGTTCGCGGGGGTTTGTCAGGAACAGGAGAATTAGAGGCATGGCACGAGCAGCGTATTCAGATCACGGCGTCAAACAGGAGGAGTCTGGACCTGCCAAAACCTCCAGCCCACAGCGTCCCACAGGGCCGGACCTCCGGGGAGAGGGGGGGACCCGGGACCCCCCCCCCCCTAAAGAAAGACAGAACCAGAGACAGAAACTATTTCTCACGGGCATGTGTGAAGAAATTAAGACGCCTGCCAAACGGGAATTAAGGCCGAGTGGCATTCCGTCACATTCCGAACCAACCTGGAGGGACGAGGGGTCAAGGGTCAAGGGTCAAGCTATCGAGGCCGTGCGTCTCGGAGGACCAAAACAGACCGGACCGGGCGGCACCGGGCGGCACCAGCACACGGGCTCTGCCCCTCCACCCTTGAGCAGTTTGTCAACACGGTTTTGTTTGCGGTTTTAGGTTTCGTTTGGGTTTAGAAATTGTCGTCTGCTTTATCACAGAGAACATCCCTCGCAGAGAAGACCGGTACTCACACCGCGTTTGTACATTTACAAAATACCGCTGGATATCGTTCAGACCTGGGTTACATACGACATCGTTCTGGATTCTTCTGTGCTCGAAAGATCTAGTCTTTTCTTTTTTCATTTTATTTTTAAACTGCTCTAATCAAGAAAGTGTATCAGAATACGCTGCGAGTCTCTCGCCACGACAATAACACTCCGACTGAAACCGCCCCCCCTGCCCCGCCCCCCCTGCCCCCCGCCTCCCCCACGCCAGCTTATCGGCTCCTGCACATTCACGGCCAGTCGAGGGGAGAATATCGCGGTCCACGGTGAAACCACACCATCGCTCCAGAAGTGTCCTCCCCGTGCCACCAGCCCCCTGAAGGACAGGCCCCTGAGCGTGAGGGCCCCCCCGCGGGCCCCCCCGCTGGCCCCCCCCGCAGGACGCAGGTTACAGTGAGGGGCGATGGCGGGTCACAGGAGGGGAAAGTTAATTAAACAGATTTTTTTGTGTTTTGGAGGTTGGGTGAAAAGGGCAGATCAAAAGGACCTTGGAATTCCTCAGAGGACAGCTGAAATGAAGTCAGAGGGATTATTGTAATCGCATGCAGCAGCTTCCAAACAACGGTCTCAGATTTAGGATCTGGGAAGGGGGCAAGAGCTCCTGAGGGATCGGCAGTTCACCCGAAACCCCAGGGAGGTCCAAACGGCCATCTCACACAAAAAAGAAAAGTGTTTAAATCCGCCTATAATGCCATTTAAACCTCTTGCTTAATCTATGATGAGCAAATCTAGAACGGAAGCCAGTGCAAGCTTTTCTGCTTGCACAACATTTTGAGTCGGGTAGGAGAGGGAGCAGTGTTTGGTAAAGAACAGCCGGGGTGTGGGGGAGTGGGTGGGGGGGCGGGGGGCACAGCTAGGGCCAAGCCGTTTCAGGGTTTTGAGGAAACTTCTGCTCTTAACGATTGAATCAGCTCAATCATACAGCGTCTCGGTCATTTGTACCAGCAGCAGCTACAGTCACAGACTGCAGGTGTGTCCTGAAGCTTTTACTGGTCCAGTACAGGAGTGAACCAGCATAATCTACAGAGCTGTCAGAAAACTCAAATCTGAGAACTGTTCCACACTTATTTATTAGTCTTCCTCTCAAAGTGCAGCATCATCTACGCCAACCGGGGCAAACCAGCGACGAGGATGGGCACTTAAGCGCACGCACATCGCTCTGCGGTACTTCACTGTGAACGACTCGGACCAGAAACACTAACGGAGGAAGCGCAGCGAGATTACGCAACGATACACAGCCGCAGAAGTGAACTTCCTGTTCTGCACAACGCTCAGAGGCTATTCTGGGCCCTGCATCAGACAGCCTGCAGACAGGCCGCTCACATCCAGAAACAGACCTCTCTCGCAGGCTAGACAAGCAGCTGCCGCAAAAAGAAAGTTTCGTAAAAGCACATTTTTAAAAAGACAGTTTAAGGACAACTTGCAGAACCGCCAGAAAGTCTACCTAAACATAATAAAGAGACGAAACCCATAATATGTCAATATAAAAATTATGCATTGAAATTAATTTAATGATTTGACATTGATATCAGACCGGAGTCAAATACGTAACAGTTTTGATTTCAAATTATTTTCTGTGCAGTTGATCTTGCCTGGTATAACTGAGCCAACCAGCAGGTCCAGAAGACAGGGTTTGCACTGCTTGAGAGTATTGCATAGGCTCCAATACACCAGACAAGCTCAGTAAAGCCCAGAAAAGTATCTGAATCCAAAAACATGAAGTATTTGCCCCGGGTCTGGGAGAGTACTCGACCTTTGACCCTGGGGGTCTGCTTGATGTGGACTATTCTGCAAACCTTGAAGGCTCTGAAAAGCTAAACGCGGTTTACGACACACAGACAAGGCGGTGACATCAACACAGTGACGTAAAGACAGTGAGATCAACACAGTGACATCATCAGCAGTGACATCAGCACAGTGACATCATCAGTACGCACCTCCTCGCACGAAGCCGTTGGTGGCGATGGCGGACGTGGAGAGGCCAGTGATGGTGGTCACAACCGTGGCCATGAGGATGATCACGCAGGTGAGAACTGGGAGAGGAGGAGGAAATGTTATCAATATTAATATCAATATCCAAGAGCATCGGCTCCCGTACAAGGCATAATACATTACAGTTATGATGCTTCTATCCAAAGTGACTTACAGTTGATTAGACCAAGCAGGGGACACTCTTCCCTGAAGCAATTTGGGGTTAAGGGCCTCGCTCAAGGGCCCAGCAGCTAAGCAGATCTTATTGTGGCTACACTGGGGCTTGAACCACCAATCTTCCAGGTCCCAATCATGTACCTTAGCCACTAGGCTACAGGCTGCCCCCAATTATATAAATAAAACCACAGAAAACATAGCACAGCTCAAAACTCTCCTCACTGGTGGTGTTGTTTTTAATCCCAGCGTTTGTAGTCAGGCTGGTGTTATCTAACAGGGGTGGGGGGGGGTAATGTCCCTCTCTCTCCCCTGGTTAACACATTTGGGGAGTGGGTGTGAACGGCAGCACATGGTTGGCTGGTTGTGGGTGCCGTTGCACGGCAACATCTTGCGGCCGGGTGCTAAGTGGTGCCGGGCCGGGTCGGGCTGAGAACGGGGGTGGGGGGGAGAGAGTGACACCCAGACGCGAAGGGGGGGGCGGGGGGGGGGGGGGGTACTCACTGATGCCAGCCTGGCCCACGATCCAGGACATTCGGATAAACAGCATCACACCCCAGATGTTCAGCATACAGCGGACCTGCGGGGGGGGAAACGGAGCTCATTTCATTTGTTCAACAGTCTTTCACCGACAGCAATGTGGGAGTTCAAAACAAAATGAAAACTAAACTTACAAAATTGAAATGAAGGGGTTTACGCATAAAAAGCCACTAAGAACTGCCGGTGTTCTAGTGAACTGCGAATAAAAATGTCTTCATGGGGGGGGGGGGGTCCTTGAGTGATGAATTAAGCAAATTAGATAATGATGGAAGTTCTTCTAAAATACCAGGTATTATGAAAATTTATAGACATGCAAAGCTGGAAGCAGCACAACAGTTGCTAGAAATAGCAGGCTTATCGTTTCAGGAATTTGATGGAATTCCAGGAGGATAATGGAAAACAGACTCGAGTCCTCAGATCAGTGCGCACTCCAGGGGCAGCAGGGAATGCGCCGTACGATCCCCATAAAATCCAAAGTCAAATCCCAAATGCAACAAATCCATCCATGAAATGTTCTCATCCCTCCAGATCAATAAAAGCAATTAGGAAAAACTTACAATACATTCCCTGAATTCAATTTAACCAGTGTTGATTTGCACTTCAAATTTTGGCAAGAATGAAAAATAAACGAATAAATAATAATAAATCAAATAAATAAAGTTCTTGTACAATATAACTCAATTACAATTCAGTCACTTGGCTGTCACTTGGACAAACATGCTTAGATCAGCACTTTCAGAGCAAACGGACTCTACAATAACAGAAGTGCGACACATAATAGGTTACCACGGTAACAAAAGGCACCAGCCTCCTCCAACCAAATTACGGTAATTAACGGCCCTTGTGAACACTTGTGATTACCCATCAACCCCTGGGCTTGGAGATGAAGGGAATATTAGAATGGCTTCACCCTCTTGATGCGGCTTAGAACGGTCAATTTCTTCTCACGGTTTGGAATCCAATATCACGGATATGGTTTCAGCACGTCCAAGATTTCACCCAAATAGTAATATTCACAACGGGTTTAGAAGACCAGCGAATGAGTATACTCTCTTAAGAACGAGGAAGCCGTCAAGTACAATGAGAAAGATTAATATTAACGGATGATTTAACTGAATTAATTACTCCCTTATTGCACTAGAACTGAAAAATATTCATTTAGCAGTAACCATTAGAGGGCTTTGTTTCCTGAAATCTTGTTATCACACGGGACTTCCGTTACAACTCAGACATGCGGTTAACCTCCTGTCCAATCAAAATGCAACAGCATCCTGTCCATTTGATTAAATCCAGACAGGGGCCGAGTTCGTCATCTCTAAACTTTCTCGGGAAGATTCGCCCACGACCAATTCCATTTTCCCAGCGAACTTTTCCGCCAACTTCTGGTCTTGAAATTATTTAATCAGCTCAATCATATGTTGACCTGGAATTAGTATGATCACCAGCTGCAGCTAACGATGTCACTGAGCTCAAGTTCACGAGTGTACCAGCGTAGTTTATAGGGCTGTCAGAGAACTAAAATTAAGGTAGCCGGTTGGAACAAAAACCAGCACACAGATTGGCGACCAGGGACCGGAGTTGGGCAGCCCTGCTCCAGAATGATGAAGATCGGGAGGAAGAGGACTATACTTGTCAAAACACCGGCGGGATGACGAGAGACAGGACACTCGCACACCAGCAGAGAACCGGGGAAAGAGACAGGGACACCAACTACATTAACAAAATCCTGAAACAAATTAACATTTCTCTACAGAGAAAAGGGTCTACAGGCAATTCAATATTTTAGTACAGATGTTTGGCCAGATTATCTTTTTTGTAATTATTATTTGAATATACACACACAAGCGCAAGACCTGTAACGCCACTCTGTAAAGACAGCCGGTTGGTTGGCAGTTGGAGTCTTTGGTTGCCGCATTGAGAAGCAGGTCGTTTTTACTGTTTGGGTATCTAGTCCGAGGGGAAATGTGTATTTTAAATGATCAATAAAGAACCAATGCTCTTGTAAATTCCAGTGCATCCTTACTACCGTTGGTACAGTGAGGGGGCGCGGTCCAAAAAAACCGTCGTCTCACGGATCTCAAAATCTCTCTTCATTTAGCAGACAAATTAAATCTACATGTTATATTAGCGCAGAGCTAATTAAAAATAACTTCTCGGGGAAAGGCCATTAACGTTTGACTGTTAAACCAACCAAATCTGAATGTCAAATGTACGATTAAAATTAAAACTACTTTGAGAGCGCCAGCCCTTAATTTACCGCAAATTAAGAGTCGGGGAGAAGAGCTCATAACGGAGGCGGCTCCCAGGCGTGATAAGGGAAACGGCGAGGCTAGTATTCGCGTTTGGAGCAGAGGCTGTTTTTCTCCGTGGTGGAAACGCGAACGCGATGCTAACAATGACAGGACACCCGTCACGGGCAGCCTAGCACAGCTCGTCGTTCAGCACACGCTCGGTCTACACCCAGCGAAGATAAGATTACAAATATTAGCCTGCGGGATGTCGCAAATGCCAAACTTTCCGCTGAACCGAGGCAGTTTGCTACTGGCGAACAAAGAATCCCTTTTTGGCAACCGTGTAGCACACATAAACATGTATTTTCGGGAGTTATCAAGGCGACGTATTTGTGGAATTCCAAGGCTATTTGAAAAAAGATCCCTGGTGATTGCTCTGATCTTCGGAGCGCCAGCGTAATGCATACTCATAGTAATTTGCTTTTAACGGCATTTTAAAGCGGATATTAACGAACAGAAGGGATAAATGACACGAACATAAAAGTGCGCCATTATCAAAAGCGCATCTCGAGCTAGTTCTCATAAATATTTAAAGCAATTAACCGGAGCAAAAAAAATACTCGACATTGGCAGTGGAAATCTGATCTAAGGGGCATATCTAAGGGTTATATTCTCAAATTCTGCTGCTCCACTTTGCAAACTGCAGCTCTGCAAACTGAATAACAATTTATAGCTTCCTGAGGGAACGGTTAAACTGGTATCTGTTGTCAGCTAGCAGCAGCTGCTAGCATCTTTTTATTTTTTTTTACCCTTATTTTGTTTGGTGAGGCACCCATTGAAGTAGTGTGCAGGTACAAGTCACATGACGTGCAAGCGCTCCGTCCCAATGAGTCATCATCAGAACAGAATGTAGCTGACTAAATATTTTTTTAGCTGGCAACTACCATATCGGGTTGGGTACGTGAAGTGAGTTTGAATAAACTGAAAACATGTAACGTTGACGCCAAAATTGAACGAAACTTAAAGGACTGGTGTCACGGATTAAGGTGAAGTCTAAATTGAGTTTCGTATGGAGATTCTCCCAAATATAATTGGGTAATTTAGGACTAGGCTTAATCCGTGTCTGTGAAACGGGCCGAAGTTATGAGCTGGGGTTTCAGAGGGGAGCACACTCACCAGCACTCCTTTGACCCAGCCGAATTTGACCACGCCCTTGGAATCGGCCTGCTCCTTGGCTGCGGCCTCCTCTGCGGGGGTGAGCTCGTCCCCGTTAGCAAAGCCATCCTCAAACGGCTCCTGGAACACAGCAGAGACACGCCCGTTAGGACTCAGAGAGACACACAGACAGACACACAGAGACAGACACACACACACACACACACACAGAGACACACACACACACACACACAGACAGACACACACACAGACAGACACACACACACACAGACAGACACACGGCAAAGCACAATCATTTACAGAGACCGGGAATAGGGGAATGACCTGTAAGGGCTCCAGTTTACATTTTACTTCAGAAATTCTGCACATGCGCACGCACATTCCTACAAACATGCACACATATCCGTCCTTGGAGGTCAAACACAGGAAGCCGGCCTCCAATATCCAGACAATGCCGTGATGCGATGACCTGTCCGCCCCCCACCCCCCCACCCTGTCGCCCTGAAGTGACATTGTCTTACCCCCATCGGCAAATCTGGAGTCAAACAGGCCCACTTCATTGGCAATATTTTAGTCTTACTTGACAAAGAAAACATAATAATGTTGTTATTTCTAGGTCTCAATGTAAAGACTGAAACACTAGTTTGAGGTACAGTTTTGGCACCACATGAGCTGCAGAGAGAAGCCCACAGGGGGTGAAGGCAGTGAGCAGAACCATCAGCAGGTTAGCGTAGCGACAGTGTGCTAATCTGACTCATCCTCCCCCCCCCCACCCTCACATTCAGGCATCACTGTAATGGAGCAGCCCTGTTCTTACACTTTACAGCGGAAATAAAAACGCAGGAGGAAAATAAACCGCTCGCCTTTTTAACCGTAATCGTCGTAATTAGACTGGAGCCATTTAACGCCTCTCCTGTGTGATCTCAGCCCCAGCCGTTGCCCAGTCTAAATGGATTTTGGATTTGTTCATTCATTTATTTATTTATTTATTTATTTAAATAATATTTTCTGGGTTTTCCTGCGTCTTCCAGGACAGGGCGGAGGGCCTGGGCAGGGGGTCACACCGGTTTTCGGGTCCAGAGTGAGTCAGACGTGGCCGGTCTCATAAAGCTCTGCATGAATAAAGCATGCGGCCGGTCTCCCGCCTGGCGGAGGCTTTTCCAGTTTTATTGCCCCTCTGACAGGCATTAAAAGGCCGAGGCAATCGATTGCAGCGCTGGGAACGCTGGGGTAATAGGCGGGTAATGGGGGGGGCTGGCAGGGCGAGATGATGACCGTCAGCCCCCCCCCCGCCCCCGGAGCGCCACGAGGACAGGAAATGACCTCACAGAACAAAGGGCTCTGAAGGGAAGGGACTTCCTCTTTCCAGGGCCATGCGTCTGAGGAGACCCGCTGATATACGTCACCTCCTGCTCACGGCGCCCCCCACCCCCCACCCCCCAACATCCAGGACATTCCAGAGTACATACTCTCACTGACACCACCGCCCCCCAACAGCATCCTTCTGCCAGGAGAGATAGTGAAGAACGGGAAACCCTCAGATCAGAACTCAACCATTAAGATGAAAACCGCAGATAAAGCCAGCCATGAGTAACTCCTACTTCCCCCCCATCCACAGGGGAGAGGGGTGGAGGTGTGTGGGGCAGAGGGGTGGAGGTGTGTGGAGGTGTGTGGGGGCAGAGGGGTGGAGGTGTGTGGAGGTGTGTGGGGGCAGAGGGGTGGAGGTGTGTGGGGGCAGACGGGTGTGGAGGTGTGTGGGGGCAGAGGTGTGTGGGGGCAGAGGGGTGTGGAGGTGTGTGGGGGCAGAGGGGTGGAGGTGTGTGGGGGCAGAGGGGTGGAGGTGTGTGGGGGCAGAGGGGTGGAGGTGTGTGGGGGCAGAGGGGTGGAGGTGTGTGGGGCAGAGGGGTGGAGGTGTGTAGAGGTGTGTGGAGGAGTGTTGCAGGCTGACAGGGGGCAGGGTAGAGGGCACAGCTGCAGTACAGAGGAGCACAATAGGCAGGTCTGTGGTTACAGGCAGTGCTGAATTATACAGCAGCCTGTGGGGGGGGGGGGGGGGCCTCTCCCTCTGCCTGTTAGTGGAGAGATAGCGGTCGGCACAGGAGCGGAGAAACCGGGGCACTTTTAGCCTCCATCGAGGGGGGTGGGGGTGGATTTGCATTAAAATAAGGCCATTTATCACCCGCTTAGTGGAGATAGCACTGCCTATTTTCAACAATGACAAAACAAAGGTCTGTGCAAATCACAAAAAAAACCAAAAAAAAACAATAATAATAATAATGTAGCCCAGAGAGGGAGGATTTTCCAGGAAATGTAGTCTGGCCGGCGTTCGGCGAGGGCGTGGACACGTTACTCATCCCGGGATGAGCCCTGGCCGGTAACCGGGCCGACCGGTTAGACGGCATGTCGGAGTGCCGGGGGCGCGGAGCCTCAAACAGGCCGGGACTCCTCACGCTCCGCAAGAACCCGGAACACCCCGCCAAGGCATTCCCACTTCCCGTGACGTCAGCGTTCCCGGCCGGGACCCGGGAGCCAGGGGCCGCATGACTCACACACAGCGGCCGCGTGAGCAATCGCTATTTCACTAAAATCAAATTCGCGATGCAGCCGCTTCTAAGATGGCTGACGGGAAAAAGAGATTAGTGCGAGACGGTTCCCGGCATTCCGAACGCAAGCGGAAGCTGGCGGGGACCGAGAACGGCAGGCTGAACCGGGGGCAGCGGACTTCTCCCCCGTTCCCCGAACAGCACGCCGGTTCTGTCCCAACGCAGCGCTGGGGTCCGGACACGGAAAGGGCATGGGGCTATATATATATCCCCATTCCCCCATTGATTGGATCGTTATATGGACCTGGCGACGCGATTGGTTCATTACGTTAATCCGGTGACACGCACAGCCCCGGAGTCTCGTACGGCTGTCGGCCCGCCATCACGGGACCGCTGGAAAGTGCCGGAAGGTTTGACGGGTCCTGGGAACCTCGCCGGGCGACGGCACAGCCCATGTTTTGCATGTGACACAGATGCAGACGCAGAGCCACGAATCCATTCCTCATCATCTGACAGCCGGATCAGCCAATGAGAGAGGCCCTCGTTAACACAGAGTAAAACAAGGCAGGATTGAGGGAAATTAAATAAAAAATAGAGTGGGAGAAAAATGGCAGGGAGGGGTAACTGACTCTTAGTCCTGGAGGGCTGTCGATGTTTCCCGAAAGATGAGAGAGAAGGAGTGGAGGGAGAAGGAGAGAGAAAGAGAGGGAGAGAGAGAGAGAAAGACAGGAGAGGGAGAGAGAGAGAGAAAGACAGGAGAGGGAGAGAGAGAGAGAAAGACAGGAGAGGGAGAGAGAGAGAGAAAGACAGGAGAGGGAGAGAGAGAGAGAAAGACAGGAAAGGGAGAGAGAGAGGGAGAGAGAGAGAGAGAGAAAGACAGGAGAGGGAGAGAGACAGGAGAGGGAGAGAGACAGGAGAGGGAGAGAGAGGGAGAAAGACAGGACAGGGAGAGAGACAGGAGAGGGAGAGAGACAGGAGAGGGAGAGGGAGAGAGAGGGGGAGAGAGAGAGAGAGAGAGAGAGAGAGAGAGAGACAGGGCCATGCGGACGGAGGTGGACAGCCAGCGTGCATGGTGGTCATGAGCGCACGGCGTGGGTGTTGCTAGGGAACCAGGCTGATGATGCGTTGGGCTGGCAGTGCGATGTGCGTGGAGACGGGAGCCATCAGTGACCTGAGAGACAGGGCCTCTCCGCACAGGGCCTCTCCGCACAGAGACAGGGCCTCCGCACAGGGCCTCCGCAGAAATATAAACCGCCGTCTGTCTGCTACTGCAGCTCTCTGCGGACGGTCCGACAGCCAGCGAAATGCACTCTTGTGAGCTTTATTTCTGGTCTTACTTCCTTAAGGAGTGCCCCCCCATCCCCACCACGCCCCCGACCCCAGACTCCCAGAGGAAACCCGGTTCTCTCAGGAGAGGGGCCACCGTTCTCGGAGTCCAGTAACAGGAAACACGATCCCAACCTAATTCTGTCCAAAAGAAGGAAGGCAAACTCCTAGCACCTCTTACGACACGTGAGCAACGTGGGATTAGACTGCTGGCGTGTACCCAGAATGCATCATTTTATACCCAGAATGCATCAGCCCCCCTCCCCCAGAGAGATCCCAAATTCCACAGGAATTAAATCAAGTATTCTACACTTAAAAATCACACTTCTTCACTTAAAATAAACTCAAAATATTGCCAGTGAGACGAGACATTTTCTCATTTCAAGATTTGCCAATGGGGTAAGATAATTGTACTTGATAAGCGGGCAGCAACTTAACGAGCTAATGTTTTCTGCTTGAGGAAAAAACATATAATTAAGTCATTACACATTTATGACAGACCTTCTTGGGCAGTGGAAAGGCTAGGCCTCACAGCATAGACTAAAGCTAATGTAGACTACACTGCATGTTAATCCGATTGGTCATTAGTGTGATACTAACAGGCAGTCAAGTCTCTCAACAGCTACAGTCGATAGCCCTTAAATCAGACCGTAACCTTGGTACTTTCACCTGGACAAACGGCCCACTCTTCCAATTACCCACACACTCGTTAATATCGACTGGGTCGGCGGATCTATACACAGTCAAACAGAGACAATTGGTCCAGCCTCGTAGCTCAAATTGTCCGACAGTTTAGCACACGCGTGTTACCCCCAGCACACGGACATGAACACGCCACGGGTGAAAAAAAGAGCGCTTGTGACAAACCCTAACACGGAATGATCCGGAATGAAAACGGTCTCCTTGGCTGTGTGTGCCTGGTGGTATACAGGGTCTGATGGACAACATGTAGTATATAGCCAACGTTTACAGAAGTCCTAAGATCAAATATGATTAGTTAACTGAGCGTCCTCATGCTGACGTAGGCTGACTATTACTACTGGCGACTGAAAGCAGTGGGATTCCAGAACATGGACTTTTAATTTCCATTTAGATTTTTTTTCCCTTAATTCTAAGAGAACCTACTCTTCAAAGAGCCGACTCAAACGCCGGCAGGCACTCGAACGAGGATCACTTCTCCACAGACGTTCCATCCGCCCGCTCCTGCACATGCAGGCCCTGCCGTTTAGGAAACGCTCCTGGCGTTCCTCGACATCGACGAGGCTCCGACGCAGACTCATAACCGGCCAGGGTGGAATGTTCCACAGCGGCAAGATTCCGCTCCCCACATTCTAAACTCCAGGACCGCAGGACAGGGTTTGGGGGGGGGGGGGGGGGGGGGGGGGTTATTGATTGGCTGGTAGCCATTTTACTGCACCTTTTAATTTCGGTGTTGGCCACACTAAATGCTCCGGTCGTACAGCACGGCTTTAACGCTCCGGTCGGGTCTGCTCTAATTGCCCCAGCGCGGACACAAACAGCGGAGAGACGTTACACGCGTCTGTGCCCCGGCCCGGGCAGGAGGAGCAGAGCGGAGCGGTCTGAAGAGAACACGGCAAGAACCTCACGGGTCTCAAAGCTCGGGAGAATCCCGGAATCCCCCCCGGCCCCCCTACACGCACACGCACACGCGGTTCCACCGGCTGAAATATTCCGACACTCTTCAACGGACGAGCCGCAGAAGCGACAAATCCCTTCCCCTCCGGAACATCCTGGGCAGTCCCGGCTTCCAGGCAGGATTAATGACACGCAGGCAGGGAAGTTTTTCCGTTCTTCCGATAAGCACTCTCCACCGGCCTCGGCGAAGACTTCGCCGAAAACAAACAGGACTCGCCGCAGCGAGAGAGAGAGCGAGAGAGAGAGCCCGCAGTCACACCACGAACCGCCTCGAGGGGTCACCACATCGAGAGCTTGAGCCCCCGAAACCCCCCCCCCCCCCACTCAGGACATTCCTCCCGGAGAGAAAAGCGTCAGGCCTCCTGCAGCACGAGAGGTTAAAAATAGTCTTCTTGGACCCGGCCTCTTTCAGGCGCACTCCGAACTCGCCCTGCCAAGTCTGGGACAGGCGTGCGTGTCCGTCCACTCAGAACCAGGAATGTTGGTCAAACGCGTCATCGTCTCCGATTGAAACACTTCCCCACGCTTCACTGAGCTTGAACATTGCAACACGCGAGATCAATGGAGCACGGAGAGAGCAGGACTGATGTTGCACTCTGGAATATTTTGGGGGCGGGAATCTAAGTCTAAGCGGGAATCAGCGATTCCATCCCAAAAGTCTGTAACAGGCGGAATTAAAGCCCGCAGAAATATTGGGTTTCATTCACCTTAGATTACAGCTCAACAGCACTACAGGAATGAAATCTATACAGTATAGTGAGGGGGGTGGGGGGGGAGCAGGGCAGGAGTCACCTACCGCCGAAACCGCTACTTATCAACCGCCAGGGTCACAGCGACCCCCCCCACGGCAAACGTGGAAGAGGACATTTCCCCCACGTCCACAGAAAATGGTGCTTGGGGGGGGGGCATTGACACAAACACGATTATAGAACGCAAAAGGGGAGGGTGTGAACATCTGAACGTCTGTGTCCAGTCAGAAGTCGGTCCAATGTCCAAAGATATCCTGGTGCATCACGTTTGTGGCATTATAATTACAGGGACACTCGTTTACAGACATGCACTCGTTTACGGAGGTCAGACGGGGCGATTCTGAACGGTGAACACTCGAGAGAGAGAGAGCACTGCACTGAATTACCACACATTACATTAAACTGCGCAGAGTAAACACCCCCCCCATCCCCCAAACACATCTGCCAGTACACCGGCTCCACCCCCTAACCTGCAAAGCCTCAGACTCACATCTGCCCCTGTCTGACGACAGACACGGGGAGGTTTTTTTTTTTTTTTTGGGGGTGTCCGTTTTCCAAACCCCCACTCTCTCGTCGGACGCCGGGGGAACAGGACAGCACAACGCACTGCGGGTAGAACACGAGTCCTCTCCGCTCCGAGCCACACACCGTAATGAGCCCCCAGGGGAGTCCAGCGTTCAGACTTCAGCTCACAGCGCAGACACGCTCTTTACCCAGACCTCCAGCCCTCCTTCCACAGCTAGAGTAGGGCTGCCCAACCCTGTTCCTGGAGATCTACCATCCTGTAGGCCTTCACTCCAACCCTAACAAAGCCACACCTCATTCAACAGCCAGAGCAGCTAATTGGTTGAATGAGGTGTGCTTTGTTAGGGTTGGAGTGAAAACCTACAGGATGGTAGATCTCCAGGAGCAGGGTTGGGCAGCCCTGCTCTAGCTGTTGACTGAGGAGTGCTTTGTTAGGGTTGGAGTGAAGGCCTACAGGACGGTCATGGTAAAGCTTCCTCCAGTTTGTCGGCCTATGAACACATCCAGCACCCGGGATTGGAATAACCGTGAGGAAGGAATAAAAGGGATTCCTTTGCCACGGGAATTCCAGTCCTGGGTGAATCTATTTACCTGTTCCTCAGGTCGTTGAAATTGAGAACTGGAATCTGTAAAACGAAACCATACAAAACATTTTTATAAATCTATAATATTTGGATGTGGGTGAATTTCATGTCCAAATATTTAAGCCCGTTGTCACCCAATCCGGCCGGTTTAAGATCTCGCCCAGCTGGTTCGGTCATTCGACACCTCGATGTTCTGATGAAGACGTATGAAAATGGGAATTAATACGGAAACAAAAACGGACACCAGGGAAATAAACCTGGAGGGATACGCCCAGAGGTGGGAGGAGAACGCAACTGGGTCAGATACAGAACCGTTTTTGGGTCCAAATCCTTTTCTGCGCTCAAATGCTCTTTCCTGGCACACATCGGTTCCACCAGACAAGCTCAGTACCTGAACCACTCGCTCCGGCTAACCTTGAGAGAGAAACCATCCCCCCTACCCTACCCACCCTCCCCAAACCTTAAAGCAGCCTTCGTCTCAAGAGATGCCAACCGGCTGAACAAGTCTGCATGCTGACAATTTAAGAATTTTTAAAAAGGTCAAAAACAGATAGTGACAAAGTAACGATGTTGTTTTTTGAAAAAACAGTTTTTTGTCCCTTTCTTTCACACACAAGACCACGTGCGTGCAAAGCTGCCCAAACACAGGATTTAACCCTTTAAGGTGTGAGGTCACAGATATTTTTTTTTTTTTAGTCCAAGTGCGTGTTCTAGGAAACACTGTTCTGAAATTGGGGGAAAAAGACATTCCAAAAAAAAAAAAACCTTCGCAGAATTCCGACTGCAGAATTCCAGCCTCCGTTCCGCAAACAAGCAGCGACAAAAACCGCGCCGTGGGAAAGAGGGCCACTTCCTGGGTGTGGGGGATACACAAACATGCCCCCCCGCAGACCGGGTGCGCTTTTCCGGGAGAAAGGTCACGTCCGCATGTCGGACGACCCCGGCTCAGTGATGCAGGCAGTATGCGTCACAGTTGCACTGAGGAATGTGCAGTTTGAGACGCGGCCCAGTCGAAGCCACCTGCTCTAGGGGCCCCGCTGTGGGGGCCCCGCTCGGGGGGCGGGAGCGCGGGGCGGGGGCTACGGGCCCAGCAGGTCACCACACAGCCGGCCCAACCTCGATCGCCCCCCGCCCGAGACTCCCGCTAAGCGCCAGACCCCCCCCCCCTTTCAGCACGGAGAGAGTGCGTGAAACAGAGCGCCCACTCAAAAGAGCTCCACCGGACACACTGGCACAATCCAGCACAGAGCCAATCAAACAGGAGGTCGGAGAAACAAACAAACAAACAGACAAAAGTGTTTACTGGCGCCGGCGTGGGCGCTGCAGGTTAGCGTCATTGTTACCTCTCCGCCGTCATGTGATGTTTGTGAGAACGCCCGTGACCGTGGCGACCGGGGGGGCACAGAGACACGGCGAGCGGGAGGAACACACACACACACTCACACACACACGCAAGGCGATGGTTCTAGCCTGTCATAAGGTCAGCAAACGCCCGCGGCAACGGACAATCGCTCCGTGGTTTACGACCCCAACCGACCAACCCACCGCCCAGCCGGCCTGTAACCAGCCGCGATTCAGCTGTGGCTACAGACCGCAAAAACACTGACCTACCCGGCCGGTTACAGACCGTAAAAACGTGAGCCATTCAGCCGGTACCAGCCCGTAAACACACCACAGTCAGGCTCCAGGCCTACAGCCGTCGCTATGGAACTGCCCAGATACAGGCACTCCTTTTCAAATCTCAGTACACAATAGCCCACTTTAAAGGGTTTTACTGATAAAAGGAAAAGCCCTTATTAGACGCATTCAATCATTATCAGGCTTGATTTCCTGAAGGCGATTACTTCTACAACGGCACTTCCCGCACAGTGAAGTGGCCGTGGTCTGGGGTTACACACTTGTGTGTTTGTTAATTGGGGTGCCGAGAAAAAAAAAAATAGATAACATTTTAAAAAGACATTTTTACACCCATATTCTCATCTTCAACATATGCCGTTTGAGAGTCAACAAGCCCAGCACGGACAGAGACATGGACCGAGACCGCACAAAGGCGACATTATCCTCCCTTTAGAGGACGGTCAGAATGGATCTGATGAGTTTACGCACTCAGTCGCTCCGCTCCGCAGACTGGCTGCATTAGGATCCAATCTCCCGAAAAACAAGCGCCCCCCTCCCAGCGGCGACGCGGTGACTCCACGTCCCCGATACGGGCTTCCTCGCTTAGCAACAAAGCCCCCCTTTGTTGGCGGGAGCCCCTGTCCCACACAGCCGCGATCAAAACCGTAATTCAAAACGATTCAAAGGGCCGAAAGCCGCCGGTAACGCCAGCCCGCCCATTTCTGCCGCATCAGCACCCCCCCCCCCTCATCGCCCCCCGGCGGGAAAGACCCATCACTCCGACACCTTCCCGCGGAGCCGCCGCGGCCCCTGTTCAATCTAGCCACAGCGCGCTTCAGCTCAGACTCCAGTAAATGTCATCTTTACGTAAGCAAAACCCATAGCGGTTTTAGAGTGAAATTTGAAGGCTTTGTCTCTGAAAAGCAGCAGTTAGAAACCTAGAAAAGCTGGACGGACGTAACATAAAAACATAAAACTCATAACATAAAAACTCAGTAAGGAAAATCTACACTCGCACTTTAAATTCTATCAAAACACTTCCTGTTAATCTACAGGCAATGTTTCTGAACTCATGTTAAGCTCAAACTGGTCACAGATGCTGGCCTAAATGAGGAATTTACCCCCCAGAGAGCAGTGTTTGTGTAAAAGGGGAAAACTCCAGTGAACTGCTGGACTACTGTGAGGGAAAATACTGAAACGGGCCCAGTTTATTTCTCCGGCCTGAAACAGCGACCGTCACATCGCCGAGGGATACGGGGTCAACATGGAGGACAGCGTGATCGAGGCACACGCACACACAGACACACACACACACACACTCAGGGTTAATATAAACACAGTTACACACAGCCATGTGCGCACACACACACACACTCAGGGTTAATATAAACACAGTTATACACACACACACACACACACACACACACACACACACACAGCCATGAGCACGCACACACACACACACACACACAGAGTTAATGTACACACTCACACACACACTCAGGGTTAATATAAACACAGTTACACACAGCCATGTACGTACACACACACACACACACACACACACACACAGAGTTAATGTACACACTCACAGGGTTAATGTAAACACAGTTACACACAGCCATGTGCACACACACACACACACACGGTTAATGTAAACAGTTACACACAGCCATGCGCACACACACACACACACAGGGTTAATGTACACACACACTCTCAGGGTTAATGTACACAGTCTGTAGACTGTCTGTAGCTCTCTCTCAGCCTCGCGTTGAACACGGCCCGGGGGCCACCTCACTTCCTGTTCCTGCCACTGCGTGACATGCAGAGCACACAGACCTACAGACACGTACATACGCACAGACCTACAGACACGCACAGACGTACAGACACGCAGAGCCAACACCGACCTTCAGACACGCAGGGACACGGACACGCACACGCACACGCACACGCACACGCACACGCACACGCACACGCACACGCACACCTTCAGGGACGTAAACACACGAGCATGTGAGGCCTCAACACGCTGCGCTGAGGTGGAGAACTTCCGCACACACGCACGCACGCACGCAGACCACAACGCAACACTAGCAGGAACTCCAGCACCCCACACAGCTGAGTGAACAAGCGTCTAACCCCACCACACAGCTGACTCAACGAGAGAGTCCTTACTAAAATAAATCATAGAAGCAGTTTTTTTTAATGGGATTCTTCCTCTGGTTGTGTGACCTCACCACACAGCTGAGTGAACAAGAGTCCAACTCCACTACAGCTGACTCAAGCAGAGAGTTTATTATTCATTTTAATACACACCATATAATGCACTTTTTTTTTTTGTTTTTTTGTTTCCGTTTTTAAATGGGAGTCTTCCTCTGGTCCAGTGACCTCAGCACACGCCAGTTACGGGCAGTTACCGGGCCTTTAGAGGCAGGGGGGGGGGGTCGTATTGAGCGTGTGCAGTTTACAGATCCACTCTAAATCTTGTGCAGGGCCTACTGTTCACTCCGCCGGCGTGTGAGAGCGTTCCCCCCTCCCTCTCACACGTCACACGGACACTCCGCAGTGCGGGCGCTTCCTGTGGCTTCCGGTTTGGCCTCGGCCCAGACTGCACACACACCAGTAAGCACACACACCAGGAAGCACACCCACCGTCCTCGCTCCCTACATCTGGCGGATGATGATGACATGTTGCGGTCCTCTGACACAGACCGCGCTCTCCAGCGGAGCGCCGTTTTGCGGCGGAAACGCACACCGACGTCACGGAGCGAAACCAGACTCTCTGCGCGGCATTAGGGACAATTGTCGGGTCGGTTTGACCGAATGCAAGAACATCCCCTTCGACTGAAGGAGTCCGCAGGGCGTCAGACGCAGGAGGCGGTTTGTGGGGAACAGAGACGAGACGCTCCACACTTCCACCGAAGCCTCGACGCCGTGTTTACACTTTAAATGTCAAGGGTATGGGCTTAAAGGAAGCAGTCGGCTAAAACAACCCAGCTTATCACGAAGATTAACAGAAAGCACAGGCCCACTCAGACGCTCTGAAGTTTAACCACAGCCAGAGGAAGAGGTCACTGGGACTAAAGAAACTCACAGACTTCAGGAACTTAAAACCACCTGCGGCCAAAAGGCTTGACCGAGGGAACTAGCCGTTTTTTGGGAGTGAATTACAATCTCCACAGTTCAGTTTCTATGGTTCTTTGTGTGGCAAAACGGATGTGTGCCAGAGCATCATGGGTAAAACTGATCACTGGAAGAACGCTCAAGAGAAGGTGACGGTTGGGTTTGCCAGCTCCACTCTTTGGAGGGAAGGCACAGCAGGCTCACTGAAAACAGAACCCCAGAGAGCAGCCGCGGTCTTTAGTATTGACCCTGAAGGTTAGCCTAGCTACCGCGGCTAATTTTACTCTCACCACCGTGTGAACGGGCGTCCGGGCGGAGATCAGTTACTGCGCGTTCAGGGGCTGGAATTAGGCCCCGGTAAGTGGATCTGCGGAATGCAGAGTATGGGTGGAATAGACTGGGAAATCATCTCTGACAGATTGGGGCTTTTGTGTGTGTGTGTGTGTGTGTGTGTGTGTGTGTGTGTGTGTGAGAGAGAGAGACAGAGTGTGAAAAGGAAATTGTGTCTTCGTCACCCCAGCAGGTAGTAGATTAACTGAGCAGCACGACTGCGACTACATAACCCCCGCCCCCCCGCCCCCCCCCTCATGTCTGCAGTGAGCCGTGATGTCACAGTCACCAGAAGTCCTCGTCGCCGCGGCGATGTGAGTGAGTGACACCTCCCCTCAGGCCCCTCCCCCAAGCTGGAATCCGCAGCAGAAAAACGTGCGACAGGGAAACGTGTCGACAGCCCTGGGATGCCCTGGGACCAACCCCCCCCGCCCCACGACGAGGCACGACCGTCTCCATGGAGTTTCCACACCGGAGGATTCCCAGAACGCTGCACAAAGGCCACTAAAGCGCTCATACTCGTAAAACGCTGGTGTAAAAACGCCCGTTTAAAACGGTCGTGAAAAAACACAATGTGCAAAACGCTCGTTTGTGTACAGCGCTTGTGTAAAAACACCCGTCTGTGTGAGACACAAAGACCGAGCTCCAAACCAACACCATGGCGTAACCACGGCGCCAGACGCGCTCCGACAGACACAGGGCTCTCTCGCTCCACGCACACTTCCTGTAGGACTCTCCACCACTTCCTGTACGAGTCACAGCGCCTATCGATTTCCGCCATCTTGAGCACAAGAGGGCCACAACACACCACAACATGCTGTAGAGCCTCCAGCGTCCAAACAGCGCAGATAAACACACACACCGCTGGAGCCATCAGGAGCCATGAGGCCACAGCACTGCAGCACCGGGCCACGTCCAACTAAACACCGGAACAAGTGGATCATTATCCCCGGGTTCACTGACCATGGGTCATTGGGACTAAAAGCAGCTGTAAATGGCACATGGACCTACGAACCTGTAGGCCTCAAATGAGCGCCCTCACCCAGTCCCCCCTGCACCCTCACCCAGTCCCCCGCACCCTCACCCAATCCCCCGCACCCTCACCCAATCCCCCGCACCCTCCTCAGGACAGGCATCGCTATGGAGACGGAGGGCACACACTCCACCCAGAGTACAGCGAGGGGGTTGACTATCCGCCCCGCCACCCAACCCCTGACTCCACCAGTCAGGGAGGACAGAGAGAGGACAGGAAGTGGGGCTTCCCCCCGCCCCCCATCAACACTTAGCGGCCGACACTCTGTCGCAGCATCAATAATTCAGCGGAACCGGCCAAGGTCCCACGGCACCGCCCCGAATAAAAACGCCCCGTCAGGTCCCCCGCCCCGCCGGGTCAATACTGCGGAGCGTACACGGCAGAGGAATACCTCACAGCTAACGGGGTTCAGGGGAGACGCACGGCAGAGGAATACCTCACAGCTAACCGGGGTTCAGGGGAGACGCACGGCAGAGGAATACCTCACAGCTAACGGGGTTCAGGGGAGACGCACAGCAGAGGAATACCTCACAGCTAACGGGGTTCAGGGGAGACGCACGGCAGAGGAATACCTCACAGCTAACGGGGTTCAGGGGAGACGCACAGCAGAGGAATACCTCACAGCTAACGGGGTTCAGGGGAGACGCACGGCAGAGGAATACCTCACAGCTAACGGGGTTCAGGGGAGACGCACAGCAGAGGAATACCTCACAGCTAACGGGGTTCAGGGGAGACGCACGGCAGAGGAATACCTCACAGCTAACGGGGTTCAGGGGAGACGCACAGCAGAGGAATACCTCACAGCTAACGGGGTTCAGGGGAGACGCACGGCAGAGGAATACCTCACAGCTAACGGGGTTCAGGGGAGACACACGGCATCCACTAAACCAGAGGAGCCAGGGACTTTCACCAGCTACACCCATTATTGAACAGCGTCCCCCGGATCGGTTTACTAAAGGGCTCAACCAGCCAACACTAAGAGCACACCCAAGCAAGCCAGAAGCAAACAGTGACCATCAGGTGGCTGAAGATCTCACACACTGTTTGCAGTCTAATTAAGGAGGAGGGGGGTGCTATGTAAACAGCAGCCAGCTTCTTTGCATTTTCAGGGTTTAAAACAAACACACTAAATAAAACCCCTAGTTCCCTTTACACTCCCTAAGCACACACACAATTCTCCATTTTCTTTATTAACACCATGTCCTCAACCTACTGCTTCAGTTCAGCAAACATTACTGACAAAAACAGAACCACAATACCAAAAAAAAACATCAACCATTTTCCTTCCTCGGGCGAACTTGACCCCGCTCCGTGCATACATGTTTATTTTTATTTCACACCTGTTTTTGAAACTCTGAGTTTCCCGCACCCCGTGCAGACTGGTCTAAATGTTGCAGCCCAATCCCGCTAAGGCCGCCACAGCCCCCGACACGACCAGCCTCCCAGCGGCGGAACCCGATCCGGGGGAAAGAATGGAGCCACTATTCTCCATTCTATTCTATCAGGGAACATCTTATAAAGCCGCGGGTTTCATAACACAGGAGGGAGAAGTAGAGTCACCTTGCACTTATGAATGAGAGGTCCCTGCCAACCATACACAACTGACCTTGTACAGGTCACACTCAGAGACAGACGCAGAGACAGACGCAGAGACAGACGCAGAGACAGACGCAGAGACAGACGCAGAGACAGACGCAGAGAGAGACGCAGAGAGAGACGCAGAGAGCTCACAAGGCAGCTTAAGTTGAGTGATAAATCAGAAAGAGCGCTTCGATGGCCTTTAAGCAGGCTCTAACGATCCTCCTCATTGTCACTTTAACACTTTGAGGATCGCCAGCTATGCGTTCCAGCGCACCTGCAGTAGCGTATTATTAGCCTGAGGGCGATCAAAGTATGAGAACCACGCAGCCGAACGCAACTAGGGCGGGGCCGAAAACCGCACAGGCAATTAAACGCCGCAATAACGGTCAGCGGAGTAACGCCTAATTACTGCTCTAAATACACCTGACGAGGTCGTCAACAACCAAACCTGATGCCCCGAGAAACGCTTCCAGGAGAGAGAGAGAGAAAAAAAATAACACCAATAGGAGAGTGGTGATGTTGAGATAGCCAATCAGCAACAAGGTGACACCGCTTCCGTGTGACCACGTGATGCATTTCTGCCACCAATCGCGTCGAAGCTTGCACGGCCTCGCTGCTGATTGGCCGTCTCATCAGCACCCAATAGACATGGATGCTGAGGTCCTTTCCCCCGGAAGCGTTTCACACGGTGAAAGTTGAAGGAACAACAGGTCAGGTGTAATCAGAGGAATAAAAAGGACAAAGAAAAGGTCGCAAACACAACAGGCTGGGGACGCTCATTACCGGATTTGATAATTGTTGTTGCGGTTTGCCGGGCGCTGACGGAGGGGCTCCCGGGCGTCACGCAGACCGGGACGGGCGCGGACCACGTTACGGGATTAACGGCGCACGTCAGCGCCTGAATGGCACCCTTTGTGAGAGCGCTGACGTCCTGCAGGTCACCCATTGGCTTAAGCCGTGACCTTGAGCGAGAGTCCGCCCGGCGACCCGGCGGGTTATTATTACCGCTCATTAAAAACGGCTCGGCGGTGCGGCGCTGAAGAGACCTGTCATCGGCCGGGCAACGGGGGCGGGGCCCGACCCGAGAGGAAACCGCGCGCCATCTTTAAGACACTCAAATACAAACGTGTGACTGAGCCGGGATGACAGGCCCGGGGCCTCCTCTGGTCGGCGGGGAACTTGGAAGGGCGCAGAGTGCCGAGCCGGGCCCCGCGATTACAGCCGGGAATACCGGAAAGAGCCCGAATCCCGAAAGTGCTGAATCAGCCATTTTACCAGACTGCGCACGTTAAGGAAACACTGCCATCAAGCACAGAAATAAATAAATAAATAAAAACACACACAAAAGTCTCACCGCTAAAGCTGCTTAACGTATGCCTCCGGAGAAAGGCAACAGCTATATTTACACCCACACCAAACCCCGCTCGTGACAATTCATTTCTCAGGTGTCGGGTTACGCACAGCTGAGCGCGGAGAGAGAGCGGTCTGAGACAGGGGGGCGAACGCGGGCCGCGCAGGGCTGAGAGCACGCAGGTTCACTCAGCTCGGGCCGCCGGGGTCACGGGCGCTTCCCGCCACGCCGTGAGACCAGACCAGACCAGAGACCAGAGACTCAGGCTAATTGGGAGAGAGCGAGAGAAGGTCGATGTCCCCTTTAAAAGAGAACAGCAAAAGTCCTGTCCCCCACCCCTTAAATGCAAAGTCAGGGAGACTCGCATAAAAATAGGAATTAAATAATTATTTCAGCATAAAACACAAGGCAGACAGAAAAATACTGTTTATGAGCCCAGGAGGTGTGGTGTATAACCTTGAGAGTCCTCTCTCCCTCTCCCTCTCCCTCTCTCTCTCACACCTCGTCACCGCTCACGTCCCAGGCACAGCCGGCTGCCGGGACGTCAACACGGCGCGGCCCTTCTGTTGGTTTTTCCGCCGGGAGGCAGGCCGACAGGTGAGCCCCGGACCTGCAGCCTAGCGAGACTCGTTTGCATATATTCAACCACCGTTCGCACCTTCCCTTTCGCCGCATTTAAAGTCGGCCTTCCCGCAAAAGGTCAAGAGAGGACCCAATTACCGCCTCGGTGACTTTAGGCTACGATTTACGATTAGGTATCACTTTTGGGGGGGGGGGGGGGGGGGGTACAATTGATCACTTCTAAAATAATGCATTATGAAACTATTCAACAAATTTGCTCGAAACCAAAATCTACAATTTTACCAACCAGCCTGGGGAAAACCCCAAAAGTAACAACCCTGACATAAGCAGTAGGGCCCGGGACAAAAATTTAAATATTCTAGAAACTAGAAACTGCAGACTTGTGTCTACTTTTCATTTCGACGTGTCAGACGAAAGGAAGGAAGGAGGAGGGTTTGACAGTCCGGATCGAAACATCCAACTTGTCATTTTCATTAAATGAGGTCAAAAATAAATGTTACAAAATCGGCAGTCTGCTTCTACCTGCGTTAAACAAAAATGTTACCCAACTACACACAGTTTCCATAACCAAAAGATCGGAGGCTTTGTACGCAACCAGACTTGATAAGCGTTTCGCAGGAGCCCGGAGGCAATTATATCCGCATTAGCTCGTTTTTGGACATTAATACATTCTCAAACAAAAGGTAAATACAGTTGCACAAGTAGGCTAAATGTGATTTAAGCGCCTAAATTAATCGGCTGGGGAAAAAAAAAGCAAGGAGGTCGTTTCTGTTTCTTTGGCATTCATAAAGTTGAATGCGGAATGCCCTGGCAAAGCCGGTAAGTAAGTTAGTGGGAGTTACTCTCCTCCCACGGAAAACAAACGACAGACTGACATTACAAAGGACGGGCACACGTAGAAAGAAGTTCGGCTAACGTTACATAGGCTAGTGCTGTGGAGCCTATGACAGCGCTTTGTTATGTCAAACCGGGGAACACAGCTAACGCTACAGGAACACGCGTTCCTCGACTGCGATACTCGACAGTATCACCGGAAAGAGAGAATACCTCATTTATGACAGAAGATGAAAAATCTTAAGACAAAACACTCCCAACTCCCATAGTTATTAGAGAGAGATATTTCTAAGTACAAAAATGCGCGCTTCTCGATAACACCTAACAAGTTACACGATCATTGTTAGTTAAAGCTTGTTAGCTTGTGACATTTCTCCTAAAAACCTGTCCGGTCAGTATTTTTACACAGTAGGGCGTTTTACGCACACCGCAGTCAACAGTGATGGATATTCGGACACTGACATATCCCAGCCCAGCAATGCTTTAAAACAATGCATGTAGTCTGTTGCTAATGTTGAAAACGGACGGGGAATGCAGAGCTTGCGAGATATATGCCACTAGCAACGACACCCAGCTAACGCTAGAAGTTATAACTACACCAATCCGATCAGGCTGCTATCGCACGGCCGTTTGCGGTCTCGCAGCGCGACGTGCTCGCAGTCCGGCTGCGCCTCGCTGTGCCATGCGTGTGTGTGTGTGTGTGTGTGTGTGCGTGTGTGTGTGTGTGTGTCACCATGCACTTGCCTTGTCCAGCTCGTCGTGTAGCTCCGAGAGGGTGGGTCTGATCAGCTTCTCGCCGAGAGGCGCCGCAGTCTGCCGGTAGAAGTCGATGTTGGGGACCGCGTCGATGGTGTTGTGGCCAAAAGTCCTCAGATAATAGGTGTTGGTGTGGGTGTCGTAGTGGTAGTGCTGCTGGCCGCCGGTCGACGAGTGCAGGCTGCCCTCGCTCATCACGGTGTCCCCGTTTTGGAAACCATCGGCGGGCACGGCATCCGGGGGGCTCCCGGCCCCGCTGGGGTCCACGAAGTTCACCACCCGAAATCTGCCCTTAGCCTCCTCACCAGCCGCCGGCTGCTCCGGTCCCTCGGGTGCCTTAACCGGGTCGGGAGTAGCCTTTTCGTCTGCCGCATTCGGGGAAGCATCCGTGTCGGCCGGTTTGGCGGCAGCGGCTGCCTCGGCCACCAAATCTACCTGAAATCTGCTCTGGCTGGGCGTCGGACCCAGCGGTTTCAAACCGGCATCCACCAACAGCCCTTCCTGCTCCGGCGGGGGGTTATCTCCCGGGGCGGGAGAACTGGACGTCGGCACTGACATGGCTAGCTAGCTAGCGAGCGCGCTGCGTTAACGGATGAATAATTAAGAACAGGTTTTTAAAAAAGAATATCTAGCGTAGCTAGAAACCCACTTGTCGAGCAGCTCTGGTGCCTAACCCAGATCTGTAACGTACAGCGAATCTAAAGCCGCTATCAAAGGGATCCAACATAAAAGTATCGGTAACCAGCACTCCTTACTTCGCCGGCAGAGCGCTCGGATGCTGGTGCAAGCACAGCCTCTCTCAAACTACCACAACCTCAGACATGCGGATAGAAATGGAGAATGGTAGCTAGCTAGCAAGCTAGCGTGCTGGCAGGCTGGCAGGCTGCTTCTTCTTTGAGATGGATTGGACAAAAAGGCATTAACTTTCACCTCTAAATATCACTAGCACAGATAAACGGTTGGAGACGACCCGAGGATGTCCTGGTCTCTAGTCCACTCCTATCGACACAGCGTCCGCAATCTCGCCTTTTTTTCTCCAACGCTTTTTTTTCCCCTTTTTTTTCTGTTTGGATGCTGACAACCAACCTTGCCGCAACTCCTCCTAAACTCGCAATGACTTCAGACTGCTGCTATATACACGCCGCAGCGAGGCATCGCTTCAGGGGTGTGTTCCAGCGGCACGCAAAGCTCGCGAGATTTCAGTGTTTTTTTTTTTTTCGGAGGCAGAGGCGTTTTTTTGACGTATGCGCCCCGGGATGTACAGGGAGGCGGGGCGTGTCAATCAAAGCATGGGTACAGCTTTTGTCTGGTGAATACGATAAGCGTTTGTATCTAATAGCGTATAATAGTGCATACATACACACACAGTGCTTATAGGGACTACTGACATAGTGCTAAAAGGCAATGCTGACATGATGCTTTGTTAACGTTATATCACATTTCATAAGTACATAGCCTACATATTTACAGGGTATGTACATTAAGTGCCATGTGTTAGGACTAGAAACCATTCCCAACTTGAAAATATGTTTTTATATGTATGTTTTATCCTCAAATATCTTAAAAAGTGGTCTGATATTGCAAAAAAATAAAAAATAATAATAAATAAAAAAACACATAAAACATGGCAAACTATTTTTCTTTGCTTGAGCATTGATTAAAAATGTCATAAGCACTAGAAATCAGTAGTTACATTTAGGCATACACCAAACACAGAGCTTAACGTGTATCGTTGTTTATGCCAATACAAGCATTGAGCAGACACTACTACTGTTATCCGATAAACAGAAAAGTTGTTTATAAGACAACACTGTGAAGAACGCATGCATGAGAGCATGGTATTATCAAGTAGAGTAGAAAGATAAGACCAAAGATAATGTGTGAATGTTCAATTTTTAAGTCAGTCCCACTTTTTCAGCGGTAGCTTTTCAAGCGAATTGCGTAATTTAAAGTTTATAAAGAGAAAGTTCCGTGTAAAGCTCCTTCTGATTACCCACAATCCCGGGCCGCCCTTGTGTAATGTGACATTTGAAAGCAGCTCTGAGCACTGTGAGCAGTGTAAACATTCGCACCCTTTCGAACTGGACCTCTTCAGAAACAGGGCCCGTAGTACGCTGGGCCGAAACAGCGTCATCGAGGTGGACCTCTTCATGAGCAGGGCCCGTAGTACGCTGAGCCAAAACAGCGTCATCGAGCTGGACCTCTTCAGAAACAGGGCCCGTAGTACGCTGAGCCCGAACAACGTCATCGAGCTGGACCTCTTCAGAAACAGGGCCCGTAGTACGCTGAGCCCGAACAGCGTCGTGGTAAAGTGGGGCTGAGGAGGGATGTGTGATGTATGTTAACGAGCATATTACACAGCTCCTGACACAGTCCCTGGTCTGCCTCCACTCAGTATGAAACACACCCTTTTCCACACCGTGACACATTTCTGTCATCGATTTTTTAGGATTGAGGGTGGGGGGGCAATGGTAGGTCATCGCAATTCAATTTGTGAATATTGTCATGCACACACACACACACACCCTGGCACACACACATATAGATATGCATGCATGCACACAGACATGAGCACAACACGTGTACCACGCAATCGCATATCCCCCACATACATGCATACATATATACGCACACGCACACACAGGCACGCACACACACACACAGGCACACACATGTGCACAAACACACACAAACACACACACACACCCACAGGGCATATGAATCGAATGATGGTTAAAGCGTATGCCTGGTCAATATGAGCAGTTATCCCCAGGACAGATAGGCTGGTCCCTATCACAGTTCAGCATCACGCACACTGAGTAAAACATCCCTCCAGCCCCCGTGTTCTTATGGGAGCGTAACACCCAGCCCCTGTGTTCTTATGGGAGCGTAACACCCAGCCCCTGTGTTCTTATGGGAGCGTAACATCCAGCCCCTGTGTTCTTATGGGAGCGTAACACCCAGCCCCTGTGTTCTTATGGGAGCGTAACATCCAGCCCCTGTGTTCTTATGGGAGCGTAACACCCAGCCCCTGTGTTCTTATGGGAGCGTAACATCCAGCCCCTGTGTTCTTATGGGAGCGTAACATGTTTGATGCCGTAGGATTACCCTTTGTCCAAGTCAAAGAGTTTTAACAGCTGCACTTTGTTAAGTTCACCAGTAGCATGTATCGGACTGACTACACACACACACACACACACACACACACACAATCTCACAGACATTCACACACACACACACAATGCACACACAATCTCACGCACACACATGCATACACACACACGCACACACACACACACACATTCAAACACACACACAATGCACGCACAATCTCACGCACACACATGCATACACACACACGCACACACACACATTCCAGACTGACTACATTCAGCATATTCATAGAAGGCGTAGCCCCTCCTTAGAGAGGGTATGGTGTCTGTGTTGGCCAAAAAGGCTACGGTTTACTGACTGAATCTTTATGGTGATCACATTTTTATTCGTTTTTTTACAGTATGTACATATACAGTAATTTAAACATGTAAACATGTGCCCCCATATGCCAAACAGCACTTGGAACATCCCTCTAGGGTCTTTCAGTGCACCTGTCCCTGGATAAGAGTGTCTGTCCAATGCCTATAATATACACTCACCGAGCACTTTATTAGGAACATTTTTACTTTATTACACTTACTTATTTATGCGATTATCTAATCTAAGCAGTGCAATGCATACAATCATGTAGATACAGGCCAGGAGCTTCAGTTAATGTTCACATCAGACCATCAGAACAGGGAAAAAATGAGATCTAAGTGACTTTGACCGTGGAATAATTGTTGGTGGCAGATAGGGTGGTTAGAGTATCTCAGAAACTGCTGATCGCCTGGGATTTTCACGCACACTAGTCTAGAGTTAGCAAAGAATGGTGCAAAAAAACAAACAAAAAAATCCAGTGAGCAGCAGTTCTGCAGCCTTAATGAGAGACGTCAGAGGAGAAGGGCCAGACTGGTCAAAGCTGACAAGAAGGTGACAGTAACGCAAATAACCACACATTACAGCAGTGCTATGCAGAAGTGCATCTCTGAACACACAACGCACCATAACTCTAAGTGGATAGGCTACAGCTAGAGCAGTAGAAGTATAAAAAATAAGTCCCGAATGATAAATACCTAATGAAGTGCTTGGTGAGTGTAATGTAACAATACACAACAGGGGAGTGTAGAGAAACCACTGAGTGTTTGAGTGAATAATTGCAGTTTAGATCATGCTGGGGGGGGGGTCTTCCTGCAGGTGCTCAGTGGCCCAGCCCTCAGTGTTTTTCCATTCTCCAGGCTATGTTTCTGCGAGTATCAGAAAACCCCCCAGATGTTTCATATATGTGGTGCAGTGTGGGCATAAACACCTGTGTATAGAAAGCGCTGAAATATGTGGACTTACTGTAATGAGAGGATATTTCTGCTCAGTTTGCTGAGCCCTGTAGCCATGCATTTTCAGCCCTGAAGAGTAGGCTTTTTGGAATATATTTCATTTGGTTTACCTTTTTTATATTAGGTCTCTATTTATATATACAGGCCCCTCTAGTTTCACTTTTAAATCTCCGATTGAAAGTCTATCTTTTCTCCCTGGCCTTCAGACCCAGGTGAGATCCTCATCGTAAGGGTGTATTTATTGTCTTTGAATAATGTAGGTGTGTCATGTAATTATGTTTGGTATCTAGTAATAAATAAATAATAAACATTTTGAACATTTGCAAACATTTTTGAGCCTGTTTTTATTTATTGTGGTTGTACAGCACTTTTGGTCAGTGTCAGGTAATCTTAAATGTGTTTTACAAATGAAGTTGAATTGATTTTCTTTTCAAAGTTCCAAGTCCGTGTTCTAGAGCTCTGCTGCTTTCAATTACCATTTCAATTGAAATTTCCATTTAGCAGTTGTGATTGTTACATCAGCATTAGAATGCTCAGTTAAGAACACACTCCTCACATAAGTGTGACCTCACACCTTAAACAGTTACACCCCATTAGTCTCCACTATTGCTGCTCCTTAAAGACATAGTGTTTCAGGTTTAGTCTATACTTTTTTTTATTTTTTTGTGTTTTAGCATGTGATTAATTATTTTAGAGATTTATAGAAATTTTCAACAACCTACCAGCTTCACAATGGCTGGTAATGGGGCATTCAGGGGTTCATGGTCTAAAGCAAGAATATATAATTCAAGTAACCCGAATACAGTAACCTCACTCACTCACTGTCCCTTTAAAACTTCCCATTTGATGGACGTTTTTTTTTTTACTTACTTACTTTTTAATGTAAAGGAATGTATGTATGTATGTGTGACTGTAGACCTGACCAAACAGCACCTGGTTGCCATATTGGGTTTAGTAATGATTGGAATACCAGTGTAAGCAGGGTACCAATGGGTTGGGCCTACAGTGAGTGAGACATATACATGTAATATCTCTCAGGGAATCTTTTATTGATCTTCTCGGTAAATTGAGAACACACAGGGCTTTGGCTTTCTCCCTTTCCTCCACATGCAAGGGTGCATTTGAGATGTATTTCAGATTTATTCACAGTGACGTGGCTCTTCGCTCTGGCCTGTCCCAGGGGAAAGGAGGGAAGAGAGCCAATACAACCAGTACAGGCAGACCCTTACCTGGAGGTGAGACACCTGGGCAAAGATCCGCCACATTCTGTTTTCTGCCTCAACTAACCAAACCCGCCACCGTTTTACACCATTCACACACAATCTGCAGCTGTGTTGGAGCTTCACCAGTCTCAGCCTTCCCTGTTGCAGTATAACATAAATCTAGTTGTTGTTTGTTTTTCTGTTGTTGACATTTTTTGGCCAGGAATGAATTGTCCTTTGAGCTGAAGCACGTCATGCTCACAGTATTAAATTCTGATTTTAGATCCAGAGTTCACAGCCTCCTGCATGCAGAGGGTGCTTGTTCTTTAGATGTCGGGTAGCCCTGTGTTTGCACTGTAGCTTGTGTTGTGCTGTAGACATTGTTTTTATGTGACTTTGTGTACGATTGTGCACCTGCTATGGTACTCTTAAGTACCTACTATGTACTTTTATGTACCTCCTACATAGTCTTATGTACCTACTATGTACTTTTATGTACCTCCTACATAGTCTTATGTACCTACTATGCACTTTTATGTACCTCCTACATAGTCTTATGTACCTACTATGTACCTCCTACATAGTCTTATGTACCTACTATGTACTTTTATGTACCCACTGTGTACTTTAATGTACTCCCTATGGATTCAGTATCCCCCATCAACTCTTTGTTGCCCTGGTCTCAGCTGGATCTGCTCAGAGCTTAAATAAACAAAAAATTGGATATCCAAGTGTGGAGTCCGAGGGCGCAGGAGGGGGTAATAGAACCAGGCAGTTGCCCCCTCTCGCGTTTGGCTCCCCGCATGAGGCCCACCTGTGTGGGAGGATCTGCCCCTCGTTCCCCGGGCCCCGTGGTTAATCCCGCTAATGGCGCTGTTCTTCACCAGGAGTTCATTAGCACAGCACCGGCTCTTTCATGTGGACCACACGCTTCACTGCAGAGATTTAATCTCAGACCCATTAAATAAGCCCCGTTAGTAATCCAATCAGGCCCGGGGACCGGGAAGGAGCAGGCCCTGGGCGGGGTGGGCTCCCCCTACCTGCCTGCTCTCCACAGACGTGTTTATGCGCTCTTACAGTCCTGCTCTGTGAGCTTATGGCTACGTTTTGCTGTAAACCTGTGAATGTGGAATCCACAGACGGCCAGGGAAATGTTTCCCCCAGCAGAAATAATAAAATTGAGACGTAATTTAATTCCTGTGAAAGGGCAGGAATTTCCCCTTTCGTCCGAATGAAGTTAATTGGTTTACCTTTGTCGGAAAAAGAGCTTCGTTCTGTATGTGTGGGAGTGGGAGTGGAATTACTTGAGATGTGTTTGGCCATGGTCTGGCACTCCCAAGACACTGAGAATCTCAGCTGTGTGCATGTGTGTATGTGTGTGTGTGTGTGCGCGTGCATCTGTATGTGCGTGTGTGTGTGCGTGTGTGTATGTGTATGTGTATGTGTGTGTGTGCATGTGTGTATGTGCGTGTGTGTGTGCACGCGCATCTGCGTGTGTGCGTGTGTGTATGTGTATGTGTATGTGTGTGTGTGTGCGTGTGTGTATGTGTGTGTGTGTGTGCACATGTCCCAGGATTTTATATAATTAGACAATATCCAAAGAAAAGAGAATAGAGAGAGAGAGGGAGAGAGAGAGAGAGAGAGAGAGAGATAGGGAGAGGGAGATGGAGAGAGAGATAGGGAGAGGGAGATGGAGAGAGAGATAGGGAGAGAGAGAGAGAGGGAGAGAGAGAGATAGGGAGAGAGAGAGAGAGAGAGAGAGAGAGGGTGAGAGAGGGGGGGATATCTCCACCCAAGTAGCACATGATGTGAATACAGGATTTCAGAGCAAAATGACCATACGGTGATCCCCACAGCAATAGTACGCTTGCGTTGGCACAATTTCCTGTCTGTCAATCTACCGTTATTAGTTGAATTATACTGGCCAAGTTTTTTCCGAAGGTCACCTGTTAATTTAGACGGATTTTCTGACATTGTGAAATT
>NC_083771.1:48324168-48326668 GCF_963514075.1 Conger conger | reverse complement strand
CGGACGGGGCTGTTGTTGTTTTTGGGGGTTGAAGGAGTCTGTTACGTGTCAGGGTGCCCTGTGTGAGGGGGGGGGGGGGGGGGGTCCTCACAAAGGCCTCTCCGTGGGGAGCATGCGGGTCATCTCCGGGCTCCCACGCTTTCCCACATTATCTCCCGCTCGGAATGAGCCGGGATTATCCCTCCCGGCATTCCGTTTGGGAAGTTTCACTCCACACCGAAAGGGGCGAGGCTTGTTCCTTTAAAAAAAATAAACTTTAATCAGAATTTACCAGACGCCGTTGCAAAGGCACCTGGGAAGAGCCTGGGCTGCTATGGTAACGGGGGGGGGGGGGGCGCCGCCTGGTACGGGTGATGTCCCGGATGATGTCACGGGCCGGGCACAGTATGTGCTGTTCCGCTTCGCCCCCTCAGAAGGGATTGAGGTTTGACGGCGGAGCTTCGACCGGCAGCTCTTAACTTCAGAGATTAACAAAATTAACGAGATTACCTTCACACCGCACGGTCACGGTGTTCCGGAGGAGAGACACGGGGCGCGTCCGCACCCCTCCCAAACGCAGGGGCAGAGAGAGGGGATCCACTCACACCACAGCACCAGAACAATAACACATCCCGGCGAGGGGTCCCATCAGTCCGTTTTTAATATTTACTTAACTTTTATTTGCACACAAATGCTACTCTACAGGGTAGAGGGTGGGGCAGAGGCCCAAATGTACCCTGAAAGGTACAATACTGGTCTTTTGGGTAGAAATATGTTCCAGAAAGGTACAAATTAATTATTAATCTCATGACTAGGGGTATTTTATGTACCAGTAGGGTACCACCACAGTGACAAGCTTTTGTACCTTTTTTTATACCTTTTTTATTTGGCCACAGTGTCTGCAGGTTTAACTCCAGCCCTGGAGGGGGCTGGAGGGGGCACACAGCCCAGAGAACATTTTCTCTCAATCTAAATGGTTGGCCTTTATCCAAAGCATTATAATTGATGCGTCTTATTCACCCATTCAAACACGCACACACACACCTGCCATGCAGGGCACCAACCAGCTCGTCAGGAGCATTTGGGGGTTAGGTGTCTTGCTCAGGGACACTTCGACACAGCCTGGGCGGGGGGTCGAACCAGCAACCCTCCGACTACCAGAAAACTGCTCTTCCTGCCTGAGCCACTGTCACCCCTGTAAACAAAAAAAGAATTTGCGTTATGTAACAAACATAATAATTAACATTTGTACGAGTGTTTGAAGTGATCACATTAGTTAACAGTCTTCTTTTTTTTTTAACGTATGAAAAAACACCGGGGGTTGTTCAAAGGTAAAAAATCACCAGTGGTGGAAAGCCCTGCTTTTCGCGTGATTGGGATGGGATGTCCTCATTTTCTCCTTCTATTAATCATCCCACAACCCAAAATCCCCCCACCCCGAATCTCATTTCTCATTTCCATCTATAATACAGCAGTCAACTAATAACTAATTTTCCAGAGAAGTTAAACTTGTGCTTCACACACTCCAGTGATTTTAGATTCTCACAGCTGTCTTTAGGCTGTAATGAGTTAACTGTTAGTTTATTGTAAAAGGGTACTTTGGGGCTATTTGTCCTGCTTGAATGCACTCAATGTGCACTAAAAACCACCTTGTACCACCAGTGGAACAACTGGATGTTACCCGGCTAACTGATCCAGTCTGTAGAGAAATACGACTCTCTTGTAATTAATGTTTGTAGATGGCATTGTGATATGAATCTGATTGATGATTAATCAGCATGGCAGTCATTAAGTGTCTAACAATGATAATTAATAATATGCTCAGCATAGCAGTCATTAATTATCTGATAACTCTCTTGAAGAACTAAAAAACATTCCCCTATGGAATCAAGCCAAAAACCCTGTTAGAACCCTGTTTTGTACATTTGTACTCTTGAGTAAGAGACTGAACTAAAATGGCTAAACTTCAGTATGGCCGGCAGCTGTATAAATTGACTGTATTGAGAAGTACAAAATGCTTTTGGGTGTCTGTAAAGTGAGAGAGACATATCCTTGTTCAATTGTACAGAAAAGGGCACTGTGTGCACACACACAAGCATGCACACACCCAGACACACACATACACACACTCACACACTCGCACACACACACGCACACACACATGCACACAAGCACGCACACACACACACGCACACAAACATGCACACAAGCACACAAGCACACACACACACACACACACACACACACTCTCACACACGCACACACACATGCACACAAGCACACAAGCACACACACACACACACACACACACATGCACACAAGCACACACACACACACGTATTTAGCATACGAGTGAATTCACTGGACTGGGCTCAAACTGCTTCTGTTCCTTATGTCACATTATGGATGAGTTGTGTGCATGAAATGATAAAACTTTATTTCTTTATTTCTTTATTTATAGAAAAATAGTCCATTGAAAAGATTGGTTGAAAAGTGCATAGCTGGCATTCATGAGTATGAT
>NC_083771.1:48304168-48311668 GCF_963514075.1 Conger conger | reverse complement strand
AGACAGACTGAACCCAGTGGCCGTGTTGCTGGGAGGCGGGTTGGCTTTGTTTTGGACACACCACTGACCTTTTCCTTAAGCGGGGGCCGCTTGACTTTTAATACAGGTCACACACCCCCCTCACCCCCCGCTCCAGCTACAGAGAAATGAGCTCATAACCTCTGCCTCTGCCTCTTCCTGACAGCCACTGTTAACTGCATCTACACAGGAGAACACAGCACTCAGACACACTGAGTCACTGAGACTCACAGAACCCAGCACACAGACACACTGAGTCACAGGCACTGAGACTCACAGGAGAACACAGCACTCAGACACTGAGACTCACAGGAGAACACAGCACTCAGACACACTGAGTCACAGGCACTGAGACTCACAGGAGAACCCAGCACTCAGTCACACTGAGACACCCATATTATGTCCAAGACAATAGTAGTGCACTTTATTGCACACATTACATATTGTACACATTATTGGCATTTGGCAGACACTCTTATCCAGAGCGACATACAGCGATCAGACTAAACAGGAGACAATGCTATTGGGCAATGCCCTGGAGCAATGCAGGGTTAAGGGCCTTGCTCAAGGGCCCAAAAGCCGTGTGGATCTTATCGTGGTTACACCGGGGATCGAACCACCGACCTTGCATGTCCCAGTCGTTTACCTTAACCACTAAGCTACAGGCCGCCCCCTTGCATGACGCTTATTCATTATTGCACAATTTTTGCACGCATGTTATGGGCAATTCTTGCAAAACCCATTTTTAGAAGAGCGTTAAAATGTAAATTATAATTCAGCCAAATGAATGTTAAATTCAGCATGCAATAGAGAATGCACTGCTATCTTCATGACTGGGTTACAATGTTCATTTCCTATGCTTCACCGTAAATATTGCTCTACGAATAGAGCTATCACATATCTGGTCACCTTGTGGTTGAGCATTTATAGTGGGCCAGGAAATACGAGCTGGATTTGTGAATGTGCTTTGAGGAAACCTTGAGGAAACCTTGGCATTATTCACTCTGGCCTTGCCCTGTACTCATTTATTAATAACAAATAAAAAACGCTTCCTCCTGAGGGACGGCCGTTGGTTCAGGGGCTCTATTACAAAACACAACAGGGCAAGCAATGTTACCATCACAGGCGCCATGCAGGTGGAAATGTTTACACTGCTGGACCGTGCCAGAACCTACAGGCACTGGAGCCAGAACATTACATTACATTACATTACATTAATGGCATTTGGCAGACACTCTTATCCAGAGCGACGTACAGTTGATTAGACTAAGCAGGAGACAATCCTCCCCTGGAGCAATGCAGGGTTAAGGGCCTTGCTCAGGGGCCAACGGCTGTGCGGAACTTATTGATCTGACCTTGTGGGTCCCAGTCATGTACCTTAACCACTACGCTACAGGGTCATGTACCTTAACCACTACGCTACAGGGTCATGTACCTTAACCACTACACTACAGGGTCATGGACCTTAACCACTACACTACAGGGTCATGGACCTTAACCACTACGCTACAGGGTCATGTACCTTAACCACTATGCTACAGGGTCATGTACCTTAACCACTACGCTACAGGGTCATGTACCTTAACCACTACGCTACAGGGTCATGTACCTTAACCACTACGCTACAGGGTCATGTACCTTAACCACTACACTACAGGGTCATGTACCTTAACCACTACACTACAGGGTCATGTACCTTAACCACTATGCTACAGGGTCATGTACCTTAACCACTACACTACAGGGTCATGTACCTTAACCACTACACTACAGGGTCATGTACCTTAACCACTACACTACAGGGTCATGTACCTTAACCACTACGCTACAGGCCGCCCAGTAACATGACACAACCAGAGGATTCGCCCATCCCATAATTACACTTTCTGGATTATATGAAGGTACGGAGTAATTCTGCTGGCAGAGTCACACTGTCCCAGCCCATGTGTGTATTCCGTCGCCACCACTAACCTCCTGAGACCCAGGGAAGAAAAACATTTCCCTTTTTTTCACATGATACAGTGAAAACATGAAAATATTTTCTAAAGTATATTTTATTCAGTTTTACTGGAATGGTCCTTATGTTCAGAGCTCAGGGAGGCTGACCTGCCATGTTTGAGGACACAGGGTCACATGGGAAGATCAGTACTACACCTACTGCCTGACACAAGGTGAGCAGGCCAGAGCAGGTCTAGTGCTGATATGTTATTTATCATACCCACGGCTAACATGCTGCTATTAGGCAGTCCAAAGCCAACCCATAACTTCTATAGTATGTTCATCTTAGTATTATAAGACATGTTATTAATGAACAGGCATATATAATAATTAAGTTCCGTTATATTTAGCTAGCTTGTAGTGCGTTGGGTATTTCCATTTTCCATTTTAAATCTCTTTGTAAGATGTCTTTGTTAAACGGCGCCGTTACCTGGTTGGTCTTTCCGGTGGTGGTACGAGCCCAGTGATCCAGGCCCACAGAGGCACGTCCTCACCCAGGCTGGTGTCAGACGCTCAGATCCCGCTGTGACTGGAGGTGCGTAGGCCCGGGGCTGCGATGACTCATCCACATAATTCACACATCAGGAGCGTAGGTTCTCGGCTAGCCTCTGGGCCATAGTTGCAGGTAAGCCTCTGGGGCGTAGGTGCATGCTAGCCTCTGGGGCGTAGGTGCATGCTAGCCTCTGGGGCGTAGGTGCATGCTAGCCTCTAGGGCGTAGGTGCATGCTAGCCTCTGGGGCGTAGGTGCATGCTAGCCTCTGGGGCGTAGGTGCATGCTAGCCTCTGGGGCGTAGGCGTAGCACAGGTTAGCCTCTGGGCCATAGTTGCAGGTAAGCCTCTGGGGCGTAGGTGCATGCTAGCCTCTGGGGCGTAGGCGTAGCACAGGTTAGCCTCTGGGGCGTAGGCGTAGCACAGGTTAGCCTCTGGGGCGTGGGCGTAGCACAGGTTAGCCTCTGGGGCGTGGGCGTAGCACCGGTTAGCCTCTGGGGCGTAGGCGTAGCACAGGTTAGCCTCTGGGGCGTAGCACAGGTTAGCCTCTGGGGCGTAGGCGTAGCACAGGTTAGCCTCTGCAGCGTAGGCGCAGCACAGGTTAGCATCTGTTAGGCTTGGATTTTACTTCAGTTCCAGACTGTGAATGTAGTAAATACAGCAACAGGAATATCACATTATCAAATGGAAACATTTTTAACATTTCTTTTTTTTTTTTTTTTTTGAGTGGGCATGTTTCGACATTACACCTACCATTAGCATCTGGTGTGTTCACTGTAGAGGTGGTATTGTGTTATGTGTACATAACAGCAACTGCAACTGAATATGTATGAGATCATTGAAACCCGGGGAATGTTTCTGTCTGGACAGCATACACACTTATGAGGCGTATCGCCTATTTATTGATGGTTTATAAAAGCTTGGAGCTTTGTGTCCAGTTTGTATGTTTATTCCAATTTTCACCTGTAAAGGGTTTTGTTTTGTTAACCCCAATATATTTTACAGAAAATGTAGGAACCAGAAGATCCAATAGAGTTGTAGCTATAAAATAAAGCTTTCATATTTTGGGCTAATTATTTCACCCTTTTAATGTTTAGTAGGAGTCTTGTTGCCAACAGCATCAATATGAGTTTCCACATAAAATGGTTTTTTGTACATGGCTATAAATATTTCTGAGAAATATTGCAGAACCAGACTGCCGAATAAGGTGGTACTATTAAGTATTTATTACTACTTTTACATTTCTACTGTGTTATATGTTTTATATGCTGTGTGACTTGGCTGGTATTTCTGGCCTGGTCTCCTTCGGAAAAGAGATTTAAAATCTCAATGGGATTTCCAGGTACAATACAGGATAGATAAAAATAAAAGCAATTGTCATATTTTGGGCTGTTTTTTTCCCATTGAATGTCCAGCTGCAGTCTTAATGCCAACCACATCAATATCAGTTTCCAAATATAAAAAAATGCACAAAGGCTACTCGAGAAATATTTCAGAACCTGTCTTAATGACAAATTACATCCTATGGGGGGGGGGGGGGGGGGGCACTGAATAACAGGGGCAGCCTGTATCCTAGTGGCTAAAATACATGACTGTGACCCAAAGGTTAGTGGCGTAGCCACGATAAGATCTGCACAGCCGGTGGGCCCTTGAGCAAGGCCCTTAACCCTGCATTGCTCCAGGATTGTCTCCTGCTTAGTCTAATCGACTGGAAGTCGCTTTGGATAAAAGACTCAGCCATAGAGCTGTGCTGCAGTGTAACGTAATAGAGGTTCACTGCGTTCAAAATGGCGGAGACGTGAAGGAGGATGGGTCCCTGGAAGGCAGAGGGCTTCCAGCCGTTCCTGAAGGTGCCTGCTGGAGGATGTGAGCCTGGCGTCGGCAGCGGAAACTCCCTGATCCGCGGCCTCCTCAGCGCCCGGATCGGCCGGCCTGTTGTCCCGCGAAACAGACCCGCTGTTTAGCCCTGCACGCCCGGCTGAACTCTGCCGCCTGAACTTTAAACATTATGAGTAATAATATTTAGGCTTCAGTTTTCAAGAGGAAAAAAAAAAACTATCTCCAGGCGGGTATTTGTGGTCTAAATGTCAGGCATGGAGGTCCGACCACACCGCAACCCAATAGCACGTTAGCACGTTAGCACGTTACCTCCTCCAGCGGAAACCCCTGAAGGAAGCGTAGACCACAGAATGTGGAGCAGTTCTACACTCTTCATTAGTTTAGCACAGTGGGGGGCAGTCAAGCATTTATGGGTGGTCCAGTCCCTGTCCACGTCACCTTTCATTTAGAGACCTTTAACAGGGTATTCACATCCATATTGGATGACCTGTGTAGGAATTGCATACATTTTTATACATAGTCACCCCGCCCCCCCCCCCCCCCCCCCCCTCATTTTAGGGGACCAAAAGTAATTGGACAGTTTGAGTCCGATTAGTCAAGTGTATTTCATCACTTCTTACTGAACTCCGGGTGCGAAGGGCTGCAGTGTCTGCAGGTCATGCACTGCACCACCTGATTTCACTAATGACCTCACTTCCTGAACCAAGCAGGCAAAATAATTGGTGAAATCAGGTGGTGCAGCGTACAGTCGCAGACACCTGCAGGCACCACAGCCCTCAGGACCGCGAGCTGAGCAGCGCAGACATGGAGGAAACAGATATTTTTGGCCCTGTTTATAATACTGGTATGCAAATCTTCTTTGTAGAACTTTTCAACATTTTCAAACCTTGCATGGTTTGTCACAGAACAGAACATGGCTCAGTGACACACTTGCTCATGATTCTTAAAGTCCTCAGGAAAGTTCACTGTGCACTCACTCACCCTCTTGACCAGCGACTGCCTTTCCCCCCCCTTCGCCCACTGTTTAAAAGGTTAACAATGCCTTTTGGGCTGGAATGTTTTCTCTAGGCCCAACAAATGTGGTTATCGACAGTAAACAGCTACGCTAGCTCCTCTCTGACGCTGCACACATCGAGGCTGGGCTGTGCAAACTGTCGTGACAACAACACGCCTCAACTGGGGGGTGGGGGGACTGACATTCCCCCAGATGCTCACAAACCCCCAGTGGTCACCACAGGTACTGCAGCTTCATAAGCCATGGGAGCAGCCTGTAGGGCATTGATTAAGGTGCATGACTGTGACCCAAAGGTTAGTGGTGTAGCCACGACAAGATCCGCACAGCCGGCGGGCCCTTGAGCAAGGCCTTTAACCCTGCATCGCTCCAGGGGTGATTGACTTCTGCTTAGTCTAATCAACTTTGGATAAAGGTCTCAGCCAAATAACATGTAATTTAATGTAAAGGTGCCAAAAAGCTAATTCCCCCCCCATCAAAGTCCATTCAAAATGATGACTTTTTAAAAAATGAAACTGCAGCACTTTTAACCTCCATGAACAGCCGCCATCGCTGTGCGTGGCACCAGTAAGCAGAATCTGTCTCCAGTCCTCACACGTGTCCGTGTTGATGACACACCGCAGAAAGGCGGCTTTAGCGGGGCGGGTGTGTGGAGCGGCCGGGTTCACGGCGGCGGTGGCTCCGCCCCTCTCTCGCAGCGTGCGGCGGTGGCTCCGCCCCTCTCTCGCAGCGTGCGGCGGTGGCTCCGCCCCTCTCTCCAGCGTGCGGCGGTGGCTCCGCCCCTCTCTCCAGCGTGCGGCGGTGGCTCCGCCCCTCTCTCGCAGCGCTCGGCGGTGGCTCCGCCCCTCTCTGGCAGCGTGCGGCGGGGTGACGCAGCGGGGTGACGCATCCCGTGAGCTGGCGTGCACAGAGACGCCCGCCCCGCCCTCAGGGCGTAGCCTAGGCAACCAGCGTGGAAACGCCACAGAGACGCTGGATCACAGCACGCAGAAAAACAAAAACAAAACAATTACTTATTTAGCTGATGCTTTTAACCAAAGATGCTTTTAACTTGCAGTTGATTAGACTAAACAGGGGACAATCCCCCCCCGGGAGCAATGTGGGGTTAAGGGCCTTGCTCAAGGGCCCAACGGCTGTGCGGATTATACTGGGGCTACACTGGGGCTTGAACCAATAACCGCCGGTGCACTTACTGGTTTCATGGCACCTAGAGGTTAATCATTGACCCGACCAGTGTACATTAATGATAATGTTATTTATTGATTGTGAGCCAATTGAATTAAATGTATTAAAAAGGGTCATCATTTTTTCTGACCTATGCAGCATGGAATTTTGACTGACTCCCTGCTCAAGAGAAGCTGTCAGTGGATTGCTGCATGTCTCACATCCAGTGATTTACACACATCTACGATACATTACGCACATCATACTCACATCATACTCACATCATACTCACATCATACTCACATCATACGCACATCATACACACATCATACGCACATCATACACACATCATACGCACATCTACAACCACGTGCAGACAGGGGAGCCAACGGCTTCATTGTTTTTGCCTTATTAGCTGTGTGTGTCTGGACACACACACACACACACACACACACACACACACACACACACATACACACACACATACACACACACACACACACACACATACACACACACACACACATACGCACACACACACACACACACACACACACACATACACACACACACACACACATACGCACACACACACACACACATATGCACACATACACACACACACACACACACGCACACACACACACACACACACATAAGCACACACACACAGTGTATGCAGCGGTTCACTCAGAGACCACAGTGGGATGCTTCCTTTAGCCACACAATAACAGTGTTCAGCTGTCACTCATGGGTTCATCAATTATTCACCTTGCTAAAATGCCTGACCTCTGGAATGACTGTGCAAATTAAACAATTAAGAACAGAAGTTAGCAAGGAAGTCAAATCAAATCGTATCTGATCTGTTTGAAAAACGTTTGTCACAGTGCGTGTCACAGTGGCCCCTGCCCTACAGGGCCAGTCAGTCGATGGTCCAGCTCAGGGGCCACACTAGAGATGTTGGCCCCGTGAAAAGATCT
>NC_083771.1:48296668-48299168 GCF_963514075.1 Conger conger | reverse complement strand
GGGCCTCTCTGTGCGGAGTTTGCATGTTCTCCCCGTGTCTGCGTGGGTTTCCTCCGGGTACTCTGGTTTCCTCCCACAGTCTCAAAGACATGCAGGTTACGCTGATTGGAGAGTCTAAATTGCCCGTAGGTATGAGTGTGTGAGTGAATGGTGTGTGTGCCCTGCGATGGACTGGCGACCTGTCCAGGGTGTATTCCTGCCTTTCGCCCAATGTATGCTGGGATAGGCTCCAGCCCCCCTGTGACCCTGTTCAGGATAAGCGGGTTCAGATAATGGATGGATGGATGGATGGATATTAGATCTTCAGGGCAAACATTAATTATTTAAAAGTTAACTGAATTGAGTACAAAAGTTTCATATTTTTGTTAATGTATCAATTTCCACACACGAGATATGATGCAAAAATAAGATAAGATAATATGGAAGAAGCAACTTTATCATAATTGAATGATGAAATAATAAACAATATTGTACTATACTGCCATCTAGTGGTGACAGGCGGGTACTCAAAGCTCCAGGAAGCGGCGTCACCGCGACAGCGAGCCTGCTCAGCGGTCATAAAACCTGCACGTGCGTACTCTCGTTATTCGAAGTGATAACCGTCTCTCTTGGCATAATGACTGGAGATTAACATAATTGGGTCACAGAGGGAAACAACTGCAAAGGCTGATTATACAAGACTGAAAGTAGTATAATCGTGTCAATTATGTTTCACAAAAACTGCAAAACCAAGCACAACAAACCAAACACAACTTTAAACTCTTATGCACAAAACATGGCTTTGTTTTGGCTTCACAAAGCAATCACATTTATATAAGATATATCAAAATATGATGTAAATGTATGATTCAAGTTACTTTCTCTGCTTAGTGTTTCTGACTGTGAGGTGAAACTAGAATATTAGAAGGTCACAATTTCATTCATTCACTCATTCATTATCCTAACCCGATTATCCTGAACAGGGTCGCAGGGGGGCTGGAGCCTATCCCAGCATACATTGGGTGAAAGGCAGGAATACACCCTGGACAGGTCGCCAGTCCATCGCAGGGCACACACACCATTCACTCACTCACACACACACTCACACACTCACACACTCATACCCACAGGCAATTTAGACTCTCCAATCAGCCTATCCTGCATATCTTTGGACTGTGGGAGGAAACCCATATGAACACGGGGAGAACATGCAAACTCCGCACAGAGAGGCCCCGGCCGACCAGGATTCAAACCCAGGACCTCCTTGCTGTGAGGCGGCAGTGCTACCCACTGCACCATCCGTGCAGGAAGACGCAGGAAGCTTCCTAATTGCATGAATGAGACATTTTGACTTCTGTTTCTAGGGAAAGAAAGGATTTGAGGGGTAGAATTTGTTGATCTTATGCTGACCTTTGTCTCAGTTTCCTCTTTGATGAGCAACCACATGGTGGGTTTGTTTGTCCAGGTTATGAAAATGATGTTCCCTGAAACACTACCACTGAATCAGTTTGATGTTTTTTCACCATAGAATGGCTACAGTTAAGATGAGAGTCAGCTGACCCCGGATTATCTTTATCTAAATCAGAAAGTGTCAAACACTGCCCATTAGCGGTCATTCATGTCTAAGGTCCCCAACACAGGAGTGGAATTTTCAGGGGTGCTGCAGGTGTGGGGCACTCATGAAAATGTAAAATGTAAAATGTAAAATGTAAAATGTAAAATGTAAAATGTAAAATGTAAAATGTAAAATGTAAAATGTATCGTATCTTTAAAGTGGACTCACTCCCATCATGCCTTGCACCCATATGGCCCCGCCCCTGAGGTCAGGTAAGGGTCACTCCGATGGTGTGACATCACCATGCTGGAATGTGTGATGCATGTCAGACACTGAGAAAAGGGGCAGGGCTTCTGTGTAATGAGAATACCTCTCATTCATATACACTCACCCAGCGCTTCATTAGGTATCTACTGCTGTAGCCTCTCCACTTAGAGTTATGATGCGTTGTGTGTTCAGAGGTGCTCTTCTGCATACCACTGTTGTAATGTGTGGTTATTTGCGTTACTGTCACCTTCAGCCAGTCTGGCCATTCTCCTCTGACGTCTCTTTTGTTTCTGTCTGCGGAACTTCTGCTCACTGGATATTCTTTAGTTTTTTTGCACCATTCTTTGCAAACTCTAGAGACTGGTGTGCATTCCATGGTCAAAGTCACTTAGATCATTTTTCCCCATTCTGATGGTTGATGTGAACATTAACTGAAGCTCCTGACCCGCATCTACATGATTGTATGCACTGCACTGCTGCCCCACAATTGGCTGATGAGATAATCGCATGAATAAGTAGGTGCAATAAAGTAAAAAATGTTCCTAATAAAGTGCTCGGTGAGTGTAGGGTTCCTCTCATACTCAAAGCGCTTTACAGCGATGTGGGGGGGGGGGGGGGGGGGACTCTCACCCAGCACCGATGTGTAGGACTCACCTGGGTGATGCAATGGCAGCCATTTTGTACCAGAACGCTCACTCC
>NC_083771.1:48276668-48291668 GCF_963514075.1 Conger conger | reverse complement strand
AGGATGTCAGGGGTCTGAGTGCAGAATGAACCCAGGATGTCAGGGGTCTGAGTGCAGAATGAACCCAGGATCTCAGGGGTCTGAGTGCAGAATGAACCCAGGATCTCAGGGGTCTGAGTGCAGAATGAACCCAGGATGTCAGGGGTCTGAGTGCAGAATGAACCCAGGATCTCAGGGGTCTGAGTGCAGAATGAACCCAGGATCTCAGGGGTCTGAGTGCAGAATGAACCCAGGATCTCAGGGGTCTGAGTGCAGAATGAACCCAGGATCTCAGGGGTCTGAGTGCAGAATGAACCCAGGATCTCACAGGTCTGAGTGCAGAATGAACCCAGGATCTCACAGGTCTGAGTGCAGAATGAACCCAGGATCTCAGGGGTCTGAGTGCAGAATGAACCCAGGATCTCAGGGGTCTGAGTGCAGAATGAACCCAGGGTCTCAGGGGTCTGAGTGCAGAATGAACCCAGGATCTCAGGGGTCTGAGTGCAGAATGAACCCAGGATCTCAGGGGTCTGAGTGCAGAATGAACCCAGGATCTCAGGGGTCTGAGTGCAGAATGAACCCAGGATCTCAGGGGTCTGAGTGCAGAATGAACCCAGGATCTCACAGGTCTGAGTGCAGAATGAACCCAGGATCTCACAGGTCTGAGTGCAGAATGAACCCAGGATCTCAGGGGTCTGAGTGCAGAATGAACCCAGGATCTCAGGGGTCAGAGTGCAGAATGAACCCAGGATCTCAGGGGTCTGAGTGCAGAATGAACCCAGGATCTCAGGGGTCTGAGTGCAGAATGAACCCAGGATCTCAGGGGTCTGAGTGCAGAATGAACCCAGGATCTCAGGGGTCTGAGTGCAGAATGAACCCAGGATCTCAGGGGTCTGAGTGCAGAATGAACCCAGGATCTCAGGGGTCTGAGTGCAGAATGAACCCAGGATCTCACAGGTCTGAGTGCAGAATGAACCCAGGATCTCAGGGGTCTGAGTGCAGAATGAACCCAGGATCTCAGGGGTCTGAGTGCAGAATGAACCCAGGATCTCAGGGGTCTGAGTGCAGAATGAACCCAGGATCTCAGGGGTCTGAGTGCAGAATGAACCCAGGATCTCACAGGTCTGAGTGCAGAATGAACCCAGGATCTCAGGGGTCTGAGTGCAGAATTAACCCAGGATCTCAGGGGTCTGAGTGCAGAATGAACCCAGGATCTCAGGGAGTTAAAAGCAGAGGCATGTTCAGACCAGCTCCACAGGTCTTGAGATCTTGACCCACTATTTTAAGAAAGGGACTTTTCTTTTGTTTAATGGCTTGTAAGATAATGTATACTTGGCTTACATTCGGGCTAAGAAACTGTTATTAACACTGAAATGCAAGCAAAATGAAATTGCAAGCAAGCAAAAGAAAGCAAGCAAGGCAGCAAAAGCAAGCAAGCAAATAAATAAATAATCCCTCCATTGTGATTCAATGTTTCAGCAAAACCTTCTGCCATTTCCTTCAATTTTAGAGAAACTCACATGAAAAATAATCTTGTCATTTCTGTTGTGCTCTGAAGTACATCCCATAGGTTTTAACATGTTTTTTTTTGTGTTGTTTTAACCAACACCACACACAGACTGCATTTTTCCCTAGGCTCACAAGCAATCAACATCGTGGTGTTTTTTGGGGGGGGGTTTTTGCCGTCAGAAAAAAAGAGAAAAAAAGATGTTACCTAATAACTTCTTATTGTCCTTGTTTTACTCAAATGAAAACTTGTGGCTGGCAGTCTGAAAGTCAAAGGTATTGCAGCAATAAGAAATATACATTGATGTGTAAAAGCATTCCCTGCTCTTCCAAATAGCTTTAGAGATCAGGAGATAAACAAACTCTCATACAGTCCTGACCAGTAGATAAATAAGGCAGAACTCCTCCGATATAAAGTAAGAGACTGAAAAACTCATACCAAAAGCCATTACTTGGCTAACAGGTTATTACTGCTAAAGGGAATTCTACAATCTTGTGAATCATGGGCTATAGATCACAGGCTATAATACAACACATTAAATCTATTGTGTGGTGTTATCGGTCATGGAGTGTTACTGTTACTGTCGAGGCTTGGTGAGGAGTACATGAGGGTTAGTTATGTTCTAAAACCATAGAGCGGACAGAGCCAGGGAATGTAAAACCATAGAATTTTCACATGTTGGAATGGCCCTTTGAATAAAAGAGTGAAAACTGGAACTCCCTCAAATCTTGAACATGGACTGAAGTAAAAAGAGGTTTTACTAAGCACAGTTATCCAGCTAACTCGGTGATCCTGCTTTGTGGGTTTTACTCAGTGCAGTTATCCAGCTAACTCAGTAATCCTGCTTTGTGGGGTTTACTCAGTGCAGTTATCCAGCTAACTCAGTAATCCTGCTTTGTCGGTTTTACTCAGTGCAGTTATCCAGCTAACTCAGTAATCCTGCTTTGTCGGTTTTACTCAGTGCAGTTATCCAGCTAATTGTCATCATGCTTTGTGGGTTTTGCTCAGTGGAGTTATCCAGCTAACTCCGTAATCCTGCTTTGTGGGGTTTACTCAGTGCAGTTATCCAGCTAACTCCGTAATCCTGCTTTGCGGGTTTTACTCAGTGCAGTTATCCAGCTAACTCAGTAATCCAGTTTTGTGGGTTTTAATCAGTGCAGTTACCCAGCTAACGCTGTAATCCTGCTTTGTGGGTTTTACTCAGTGCAGTTGTCCAGCTAACTCAGTAATCCTGCTTTGTGGGTTTTACTCAGTGCAGTTATCCAGCTAACTCAGTAATCCTGCTTTGTGGGGTTTACTCAGTGCAGTTATCCAGCTAACTCAGTAATCCTGCTTTATGGGTTTTACTCAGGGCAGTTATCCAGATAACTCAGTAATCCAGTTTTGTGGGTTTTAATTAGTGCAGTTACCCAGCTAACGCTGTAATCCTGCTTTGTGGGTTTTACTCAGTGCAGTTATCCAGCTAACTCAGTAATCCTGCTCTGTGGGTTTTACTCAGTGGAGTTATCCAGCTCACTCAATCATCCTGCTTTGTGGGTTTTACTCAGTGCAGTTATCCAGCTAACTCAGTAATCCTGCTCTGTGGGTTTTACTCAGTGGAGTTATCCAGCTCACTCAATCATCCTGCTTTGTGGGTTTTATTCAGTGCAGTTATCCAGCTAACTCAGTAATCCTGCTTTATGGGTTTTACTCAGGGCAGTTATCCAGCTAACTCAGTCATCCTGCTTTGTGGGTTTCACTCAGTGCAGTTATCCAGCTAACTCAGTAATCCTGCTCTGTGGGTTTTACTCAGTGCAGTTATCCAGCTAACTCAGTAATCCTGCTTTATGGGTTTTACTCAGGGCAGTTATCCAGATAACTCAGTAATCCAGTTTTGTGGGTTTTAATTAGTGCAGTTACCCAGCTAACGCTGTAATCCTGCTTTGTGGGTTTTACTCAGTGCAGTTATCCAGCTAACTCAGTAATCCTGCTTTGTGGGGTTTACTCAGTGCAGTTATCCAGCTAACTCAGTAATCCTGCTTTATGGGTTTTACTCAGGGCAGTTATCCAGATAACTCAGTAATCCAGTTTTGTGGGTTTTAATTAGTGCAGTTACCCAGCTAACGCTGTAATCCTGCTTTGTGGGTTTTACTCAGTGCAGTTATCCAGCTAACTCAGTAATCCTGCTCTGTGGGTTTTACTCAGTGGAGTTATCCAGCTCACTCAATCATCCTGCTTTGTGGGTTTTACTCAGTGCAGTTATCCAGCTAACTCAGTAATCCTGCTCTGTGGGTTTTACTCAGTGGAGTTATCCAGCTCACTCAATCATCCTGCTTTGTGGGTTTTATTCAGTGCAGTTATCCAGCTAACTCAGTAATCCTGCTTTATGGGTTTTACTCAGGGCAGTTATCCAGCTAACTCAGTCATCCTGCTTTGTGGGTTTCACTCAGTGCAGTTATCCAGCTAACTCAGTAATCCTGCTCTGTGGGTTTTACTCAGTGGAGTTATCCAGCTCACTCAATCATCCTGCTTTGTGGGTTTTATTCAGTGCAGTTATCCAGCTAACTCAGTAATCCTGCTTTATGGGTTTTACTCAGGGCAGTTATCCAGCTAACTCAGTCATCCTGCTTTGTGGGTTTCACTCAGTGCAGTTATCCAGCTCACTCAGTCGTCCTGCTCGGTGATTCAGGCCCCAGGCTGACAAGGCTCCTCGATCAACGCGGGCCGAGCAGCTTTACAAGGACAAGACACGACGACACAAAGCCTTCCGCCATCGGCCGGGACATTTACGGTGTGATCGATGAGGCTGGCCTTAAATCACAAGGCTCATTCTCACACACGGGCCACACAGGCGTCCGCAGGGAACAAGCACACGGAGACCGTCTCAGATTCACAACACGGCAGGTGGTTTAATACAAATCTTTAAAAAATGCACTACACGTGAACACAGTCAGCAATCACCATGTATCGCAATGTTGACCAAGGATCGCTCTTCCCAGCTGTGAAATCCGGCTATGCCAGATTGAAAACGGAGCTGGTCAAGCAGTTCATCAGCCGGTCTCGCTGGGTATGAGCTGGACGAACCAGCGTGGCCCAGCTGGTCATGAAGCTGGTCTCGCCGGGCATGAGCTGGTCAACCAGCTACCAGCCGTTTCAAAACGTAGTTTGAGCTGGTCAAACCACGTCGAGCTGGGAGCTGGTCTGAACTGGTCAACCGGCTACCAGCTGTTTTCAAAACCTTGCATGGGCCATTTTTTTTCACCAGGGTTATTTTTTACAAAGTTATGAATTGCAATGAACAGTATTTTAAAGCCAAATCCATCGTCGAGTTAGCCTTAGCCGAATGGTTAGCGAGCTAACGATCACTAAAGGGTCCAGTGTTGCTCCGTTTGAGCTGATTGGTTTGTTTCCACGCCCCTTCACATGGTCGCCAAATCACGTTTATTGTTAGTGAGAGGTCTGGCCACCCAGGGAAGAAGAATAAATAGCAGGAGGTACTTAGTCATCCTAATATAACACAGGTCTCGCTAGCTGGCTAACCATGTAAAGCACTGAGAAGGGTCTTTTTTGGTAACAGTTAGCAGGTCATGACAATCTCTGGCTCCACACTTTAAAGCTTTTCAGTGTCTACCCAAAGAGGGACCACAACCCCCTACTGCCCACTGCAGCGTCTCCCACCCGGACTACTGACAGGGAAGGAACAGGTGTGCCACGTGAAAAATACTTTTTTTTATTTTTTATGGAAAAGATCTAATGAATAAAAAAAAACTTTAACAAATCTCATACATAAAAGACAAAATAAATCTGCAAAATAAAATGCACATCAGTTAGTTTAAACTCCTAAAAGAACATTTCAGCCAACGGTTGGCAGTACGTCACATCAACATCGCTCACTTTGGAAAGTGGTGCGCCATTTGTAAAGTGTGCCTCTCAAGGAGCATGGCTGGGAAGGCCTGGTTTACGTTGGGAAGGCCTGGTTTACGTTGGGAAGGCCTGGTTTACGTTGGGAAGGCCTGGTTTACGTTGGGAAGGCCTGGTTTACGTTGGGAAGGCCTGGTTTACGGTTTACACGAACGCTAACACAGCTCGTGCTGAACTCCTGAAAACCAGGCAAGAGGTCTGAAGAGGTGAGAACACCACAGTCTCGGCTCCGTGTAAATCCTCAACAAACTAATTGTTAATTTATTACGGTAAGAACAGGATGCTGGTGTTATCATGGCCTTCTAACTGCTCAGTGATGGTCTGATACTGTATGATAGGTTTGTTGTGGACTCAATCATAGTGTACAGTCTAGTGCCAAGAGTGCATTGCCCATACCCTCCTGAGACCATTCATTTCTCTGACCTTTCGAGTCTCTGGCCTTAATCTCAACAAGCATATATTCTACTGAAGCCTGCACTGCAAGGGAAATTTGAATGTATTACGAAAAAAACTGATATACTGACTGAAAATGTGAGACTTCATGACTGGCCACAAAGTCTTAGTTGGAAAACATAACATAAAACGCAGATTATACACTACGCCAAAATATGGTGCACAGATAGCATTTCTCTCGTATTTAACTTTCACTTGTTTATTTTTGCATATTTCACAGTATAACATCATGGATTTCCATAAAGTATGCAGAATCTATAAACAGGAAAGTGGCAATCATCAATATGCATCATTTCTACTGATGTTATTATGTACATATCTCAGTGCATGAGTCAGCAGAATTCTATGAATACTGCAATTTGATTGGCTGTGGGAGTGGGTAGAATTGTCCTATGGGGAAGCCAGGTGTCTGTACAGGCCACTGTGAATTTGGAGTGGTAGTCAACACATTCAACTCGAAAAAGAAGAAATGCACATACGCTCACACACACATACTCACACACTCTCACACACTCACTCTCAATCTCACTCTCATGCACTCACACACACACACACACTCACTCTCACACACTCACACTCATACACTCACTCTCACACACACACACACACCCACACCTGGAAGGCTTGTTTTGAGTGTAATTATGTTTGATGGCAGTTACAGTACCATAGTAAATGTGACTTTGTTCCCACAAAAGGAGAGAGAATGAAAACAACAACATATTTCTGGCTTCAAAACAAAAATGAAAAACCCACAAAGGAAAAGGCATAAGACTGCTGTATGGTCTAGATTTTGGCAGCAGCATGCTGGAAAAACTATGAGCTAAGGAGGTATTGCAGCAGGATATATAGATCCATATATCACTTTTACATTTAAGGAGTGCAGAAGTTCGTTGAAGAGGAATATAATTACTGAAAAAAATGTAAACAAAGAAATAAAATGCGTACGATATGGCCACACAGGATTGAGAAGAAAAGTCCTCAAAACGTGGGAGGAGGAGGGGGGTGGGGGGGGGGGAAGGTTAGATTGTTCGCATCACGGACACGCTGCAAACTGTTAAAATGATTTACCGACTGTAAACATGGCTATAAGGAACCTCACAGATAAATCACAGAGAGCCTGATAGTTCAAAGACACGGAAAGACACTGTCAGGGAGACAGACAAACGGCTTTAAGCAGTGCTGTTGGGGTCCTCTCGGCGGGACCAGGGACCCAGGGGGGCTTGTGTGCAGGGCGAAGATTCACGCTGGTGTGGATTATGAGGCCAGCAGACCCAGCCCAGCGTGTGTACACACACACACACAGCGTTACACACACACCGTGTAGCGTCCAGTGTGCAGTGTGCACCTGCAATACCCTGATTCTCCATGAGGCTCCGCTAGAGAGAGATGTGCCGAGTCTCCCGTTGCCAGGGAAACATACGGCCAGAGCGCTAACGTTAGCGCGGCTAAGCGGAACGGCAACATCGCGACGCGCTAACGCCATCGTCGCGCGTCTCATGCGCACCCTGCGTCGCAGACCGTCGGTGTTGCCGGGCCAGGCGGCTCTTTCGGAGCGTGTGCGAGTGTTTCTCTCGCGAGCGCGTGCGAGCGCGGGACGTCATACACTCGCGGGGGTTTTAGCGGCTCTGCAGGAGTCTCGCGGACGATCTCGCGGGGCGGTTCTTTCGGGCTGGATCGGGGCGCGTCTCGCTGGGCGCAGGATATCGCGAGCGGGCCAGGTCAGAGCGCTCATGGCGGCTCAGTGGACGGTTGGTACGCAGGTGTCCCACACCTGTGCAGGTTCACCCAGCTTCAGACTGTGAGGTATCAGGTGATCAGGAGGTGTGGGGGGGGGGCTCTGGACCCTGTAACGGGCAGGGAGGGACGTCCAGTGAGGGAGGGATCCCAGAGAGACACCCTCCCCCAGGTACTCGTGTAAACAATATCCCGCGTCAGACAGGTGTGAATACGGGTGTGTACAGGTGTAGTCAAACTGGCCCTTCCCGAGCTCTTCCAGCCTGTGTACATGTGAGTACAGGTGCGTACAGGTGTGTACCCAGGTGAGAGTACAGGGGTACAGGTGTGTACCCAGGTGAGAGTACAGGTGTACAGGTGTGTAGGGTTGTTAGGCGAGGGTGTAGTCGAACTGGCCCTTCTCGAGCCCGTCGAGCCCGTCGCCCCAGGTGGAGGTGGGCATGCTGCGGTAGGGGTCCAGCAGGATGCGGAAGCACCGCACGATCAGGATCCCCAGGAAGACGAAGAGGAAGATGACGAAGGCGAAGGTGGTCTTCTGCTCCAGCGTCATGCCGAAGTCCGGCGCGGGGGCGCCCCCTGTCTGCAGCAGAGGGGAGGTGAAGGGCTCGCCCGCCTCCATGGACCAGGGGAAGTGTGGAGGGTAGTCCCACAGAGGACGCTCACGCATCCTCACTCTGCCCCGCCCCAGGTCCCCCAGGTGGGCTTCATCGTCTGCGGAGGGAGAGAGAGAGAGGAGGGATGGGGGGGTGAGAGAGAGGGGGAGAGAGAGAGGAAGGATGGGGGGTGAGAGAGAGGGGGAGAGAGAGAGAGAGGGGAGGGGGGTCAGACCAGAATCAAATGCGTAATAGGTTTGGATTCCGATACTTTTCTGTGCTCGATTGATTGAGCCAACCAAGAGGACCAGAAGGTAGGGCTTGCACTTTTTGAAACCATTTCATAGGTTCCAATACACCAGACCAGCTGAGTAAAGTGTAGAGAAGTAATTGAATCCAAGATAATCGCGTGTTTGACCCTGGTCTGCAATACAGTAAGTGTTCAATGAAAAATCTACCACTTTCCCCACATCCCAAACCCAGCACACATGAACATGTCTCTCCTGGCAGCATTCTCTTCCACTATAGCCGCCACCAGGATAGATTACTATCAAACCAGAATTCATAAGTCCGCTTCCAACCCTCATCAACTATCCTCTCCTCAGCACCCCCCCCCCCCACCACCTCAGTCCTCCTTCAATGCTGATGACTTTGCAAGATTGCAGACATCCTCAGCTCCTTCACAAACACCCCCACCCGTCCGCATCCCCCCTCTCTGTGCCTGCCCCCTGTTTCTCCCCTTTCTCTCCCCTCATGGACGATGATGTTTCCCAACTCCTGCTCTCCCACCGCCCTACTACTTCTGTCCTTGACCCTATCCCCCCATCCCTCCTCCAGGCAATCACACCAGACATCCTCCCATTTGTCACCTCCCTTGTTTCCCTAATCCTTCAAGAAGGCCTACATCACCCCACTCCTGAAGAAGTCCACTCTGGACCCCTCCTGCATACAGAACTACTGTCTAGTATCTCTCCTTCCTTTTCTATCCAAATCACTTGAACAAACTGCCTCCAACCAACTCTCCTCCTTCCTCTCACAGAATAACCTGCTGGACCCCCACCAGTCCGGCTTCAGACCTGGCCACTCGACGGAGACCGCACTCCTCTCCATCGGTGAATCACTCCATGCCGCACGAGCAGCCTCCCTCTCCTCTGTCCTGATCCTTCTAGATCTCTCTGCAGCCTTTCACACAATCAACCACTCCGTCCTCCTATCCTCCCTGGCAGCTACAGGGATCTGTGGCACAGCCCCAGACTGGATTGAGTCCTACCTGTCCTGTCGCTCCTCCCAGGTTATCTGGGCCAGTACAGTATCAGCCCCTTGTTACAGGAGTCCCCCAGGGCTCAGTCCTTGGTCCCCTCCTCTTCTGCATCTACACTAGATCCATAGGCCCTGTTATCTCTGCCCATGGCATGTCATATCATTGTTATGCCAATGATACCCAACTCTTTCTTTCCTTTCACCCATCCAACACACAGGTCTTTACCTGTATCGCCGCCTGCCTGAGAGACATCCAGAGCTGGATGGACAATCACCTAAAGCTCAACCCAGGTACGACGGAGCTAATCTTCATCCCTGCTCTAACCTCTCCCTTCTCTGACTTTTTCCATTTCACTAGGGGATACCGCAGTGACCTCAACCTCCAGTGCAAGGAACCTCGGAGTGGTGATGGACAACAGGCTGTTCCTCTCCCTCATCGCGGCGGTGACCCGGGTGTGCAGGTTCTTCTTGTACAACATCCAGAGAATCCGTCCCTTCCTCACAATCTACTCCACCCAGCTCCTTGTCTAAGCGATGGTCCTGTCCCGCCTGGACTACTGCAGCACCCTTCAGACACCTACCTTCAGATCTTCACCTACCTACAACTGATCCAGAATACTGCGACTCACCTGGTGTTCAATGTCCCCAGACATTCACATGTCACCCCCCTGCTCACTGACCTGCACTGGCTGCCTGCTATGGCTCACATCAAATGTAAAACATTGGTGCTCGCGTACCAGGCAGCTAAGGGATCAGCCCCAGCATATATCTAAAAGCTATTCAGACCCTACATGCCTGCCAAACCTCTCCATTCTACTGCCTCTGGATGCCTGGCCCCCTCATCGCACCTTCACCTTCTGATCACGACTGCTTTCTGTTCTGGCCCCTGTGGTGGAAAGACCTTTAATCAATTCATTCATTTTTCATTTTTATTTGTATAGTGATTTTAAGCTTTACAGAGAAACCGGTCCCCAAGAGTACATCAAGGGCAACAGCGGCAAGGAAAAACTCCCTGGCTAACAGGAAGAAACCTTGAGCAGAACCTGACTCAGAGGGGGAACCCATCTGCCGCAGGTTGGCACTAGTTTGTGCCAACCTTCCTGTGGACGTCAGAACAGCAGAGTCTTTGACCATTTTCAAGTGCAGACTGAAGACCCACCTTTCCTGATTTACTTCACTGTAATAATTATCCATGTATGCTATAAGTAACCTATATGTAATGGTCGCACTTGCATTTAATTATTTTGTTGTGCTGTTCTAGCTGCCAAAACTGTGGTATTGCTACTGGGTCAGTTATCAGATTATTCTATAAAGGTTCAAGTTCAATGTGTTACCCGTACTTCCCTCTAGGGATTTCAGTGCACTTGTCCTTGATTATGATTTGCAATTTTTGTATGTCGCTCTGGATAAGAGCATCTAAAAGTGTTGCTCGAGTCGAAAGTGCTGCATGGGTGACAATGTAAAGACCTAAAATATCAATGTCATGTTCCGTTAAGGCGAAATAGTTGCCCATACGTAGTGGATACACTGCTAAGACCTTACCTGAGACAAGCAATCAGAAGACATGATATTTTCAGAAACTTTTCTGGCTTTTCTTTTAGGTAACGTTAGGAAAGCTCACGTTTAGAAGTTCTACAGCAATCAAAATGTGAAACGTCACCATACGTCACGAGACAAACACAGATAGGCCAGGACCCCGAGCAGATCGTTGAGGAGAGCAGACCAACACTGGCAAGCGTAACGGCTGTAACGTGGCTCGCATTGCGGCAGATTCAGAGAGCGCCAGCCTCCCCCCCCCCCTTCAGAACGGGGGCGCAATCGATGGCCACTGCTCCACACCCCCAGGCCAACCTGGCCGGCATCCAGGATGTAGAGAGCAGCTTAAAAGTCGCTTAATGAACGCATTGATTGGCTTGCCGTAACTAGGGCAGGGAGAGATGGGAGAAAGAGACGGCCATACCATGAGCTCAGAGACATAACAACATAACGACCGCACTAATGATGTCACTAACGACATCACTGGAGACAAAACTAAAAGAAAACCCCTCCCCCACTTTCCTCGCTCAACCAGACCTCGTCTCCAGAGAGAAAACAGGAACCCAGACATTCAATTCCCCTCAGTATTACATCAGCAAGGAGAACAGGACGGGACTGGAGCTGAAATAGGATACCCGTACGCAGAGAGTCTCGTAGAGTTCAGCTTCAGATTCGCCTGTCACACTTTAATATAAGGGTACATAAATCAGCATTAGCCAATGTCATTTCTTATATGAATTAATGATGTAATGCAAAATTATGTAATGTAATGATGTACAACAGTTTTCCTTAGTTAATATATTCATTAACTACTAATGTATTTATTAGTGAACATTTATACATTAGCAAATCATCGGATAAACTTATAATCAGTTAACAACAAATACATTCACTTTTATTTTTCATTCCAATATGAATTGGCATTAACTAATGCAGTTGTCAACATGAATTAATGATGTACAAATACATAAACAACACTGTACAGATTAACTTCTTAACAATAGTTATTACAAAATAACTACCAAATCATGTAACATTGTTGTAGAGTGTTCCCGATTCCCCACAACCATTACACCAGCAGTTAAACTTCTCAGCCTCCAGACTCACAGCATTTTATCTCTTCTTCGTCTGATAGAGTCAGTCTCGTGGCACAGAGGGAGACTCAGAGCGTAATTATATTACGCCCTACAGCAGCTGTAGCCTGGTGCAACCATTAGCCAGTCGTTTAGGCGAGGATTCCACATTCATCAACTTCAGCCTCGTAACGTGTAGCAGAGTAAGCTGCCGATTGACAAAATGTGAAAGATTATTAATTGCCTCAGCATACGTGCTGAAATGGCAGTCGAGTAAAATAATTTTTCAGTACTGTGTCAGACACTGTGAATAATACCCAAGCATAATAAAAAAATAAAAAAATGGTTTCAGATTTATCCAATTGTTCTCCCAATGTTGTAGCCAATTGCACCCTATCTATTCCAATGACCTATAATGAGCGATCTAGAGAACGACACGCCTTTCCCAAACCGTGTCATCTCAGCCCCCTGAGTCTGGTGCCTCAGTGAAGAAAGAACCCTGCTGTTGGGCCCTTGAGCACTGCCCTTCACCCAAGCAAACGCACCTGCACCTGAAACACATTCTCAATCAAGGACTAAAGAAATAAATAAAAAATATGCCCCTTTCCTACAGGGCAGGTGCTCTGTATCAGCTGCACCGTGAGGATGTGTATTTGGGCGACATCAAGTCATAATTCTGCTGGAGATAAACAGGTGCTATAGCAGAGCAGAGCTCACAGGTGACAGGCAGGTGCTACAGCAGAGCAGAGCTCACAGGTGCTATAGCGCAGCTACAGCAGAACAGCTTCTTCAGAAGAGATGCTGAATCGGCGCACACGGCCCACACTATTTTAATATTTAATCTATAAGGAAGACGAGCTCATGGAGTTTACGGCACACAGGCAGATTAGAGCAGGGCTTAGGCACAAAGAGAGAGAGTGTGTGTGTGTCTCTCTCTGTATGTGTGTCTGAGTGTGTGTGTGTGTGTGTGTGGTGTGTGTGTGTGTCTCTCTCTGCATGTGTGTCTGAGTGTGTGTGTGTGTGTGTGTGTGTCTCTGTATGTGTGGGTGTGTCTGTGTGAGAGTGAGTATCTGTGTGTGTGTGTGTGCGTGTGTGTGTGTGTGTGTGTGTGTGTGAGTCTGTGTGTGTGTGTGTGTGTGTGTGTGTGTGTGTGTCGGTGGTTGGGTCTGTGTGTGTGCGTCTGTGTGTGAGTATCTGTGTGTGTGTCTGAGTGAGTGTGTGTGAGAGCCTGTATGTGTGTGTGTGTGTGTGTGTGTCTGTATGTGTGCAAAGTGTGCAGGGAATACACCAGGTTTGGCCAATAAGATCCTAAAGATGGTTCAATGCATCCTGTGCAATTTTATGTGCAACTATAGGGTGCTGACCACACCCATTAACGGGCCATTAAGATTTTCAATTTACAGTTTCTCAAAATATTCACATAAAGATCAAAGTTACGCATGAAAACGTTACGCAGTTAGTCTCAAAGCTGTTGCACAAACACCGACTGAATAAATCTTACATCTTACAGTTTCAATATAGCAACTGGTTAGCAGCTTACTTTTTAAAAGCACAGAACAACTTGAAAACTCACAGGTGTGATACTAACTGATGTAATTTAACATGTAGAACAACACGTGAATCTCTCTTAAGCGTATGTTAATCACGGACCTTAAATTCAGCAGAATCGAAATCCCTACGGGGGATGTCCCGCATGGGAAATCTTCCGAGGGAACCCCACGGCTCAACCGTGCTGACTCTTACGGTTTCAGGACGACAAACCGCAGTGCTCTATTGTGCTTGGTCTCAGTCCAGCGGTGCTACGGGGCGTTTCTACTTACAAGCTTCCAATTCCATTTTATTTGAATAGCGCTGTTCACAGCAGGCTGGCACAAAGACGCTTTACAGAGTGACAGAAGGGGAGAAAAGCACAAAGACGCTTCACAGAGTGACAGAAGGGGAGAAAAGTGGGAAACATCAGCCCTGAGCCCTCAGACAGCACAGGAGGCAAACGACCCCCTTAGGGAGGGGGAACAAACCTCCAGCGGTGGTGAGAGGAACGCGGCTATAGGGGGACGGCCTGTATGGCTGTGGGTAACCTCCCGCGGGGGGGGGGGGGTGATGGTGAGTCAAACAAACAGCCCATTATCCCTCTGGGACCCCACAAGTCATGTGTGTCCCCCGCGGCAGACACGAGAGCTTCATCTCAGGCACGGTATGTTCCGCAGCGCCGAGACCTGCACTACAATGGACCTCCCGTGACAATAAAAGACCGTTTTTGAAAATAGTATGGAGATGGATGTACCGTCAGTGGGATGCTATGGCTTCCCGCCCTGTTTACACCCACCAAGGTCTTCACGCAAGCAAATAATATTATTATTGAAATTAACATATTAAAACGCAAAATGTGATCATTTTCTAATTACATGAACTGTATGACCCCTCAATTTATGTCACCTCCTCAAAACTTACTGATGGCTATGTTTGGTGATGAAGTTACTTGGCAGTTTGCGTCAATACTCTAGAAACGGCAACCTCCTTTCCTCCTTTCCTTCACTCGTCTTCTTCTCCTGTCTGAAGTGTGGGGGGAGGAGACGAGCGGAGGAGAAGAGGAGAGGACGAGAGGAGAGGAGAGGAGGAGAGGAGGATGCATTTTCTCAGCCTCATTCTCTCACCTGCACGGACACACCTGGAGGAGCAGCCATTTTGAGGCAGCAGATTCAGATGCTGCTAATGGCGTTCACAGGCTCCTGTGGGCGTGGTTCAGACTGCATGCAGAACTGAATGCCGATTCTGCATTATATTTCTAATATTTTACATTCAACATTTATGCTGATATATAACATATAATTTGTAAATCTTGCTTTGATGCAGAACATTACTCTTGGAAAAGCAATGACAATGTTTTACACGAATGTTGAGTGGGTGCATTTTTTCTTTTTCTTTTTTCATTTGGTAATGCTGAATGTGCAAACATTTAGCAGGA
>NC_083771.1:48272337-48276468 GCF_963514075.1 Conger conger | reverse complement strand
GTGTTTTATAGGGAGAGGAGGTCAGAAGGACATGAGGATGAGCTCCTGTGAACCCTCATGCATCATCAGAGACCGAAAACCACACGACGACCAGAACAACCTTCCAGGACCGCGGTGCACAATCGTGTCACGGAGAGCTGAGAGAATCACCACAACTGCTGATTTCCCTAATTAACACCCCTCCAATCAGAGAGGAGGGGACTAATTAGTGAAACTGATCACAGAGGAAAGATTGATGTGTTTGTATGAGCAATCCTCGTCTCTTAGAGTCGTGTGTACCCCTAAAGACAGATTTCTTCAAATTTTAAAGCAAGTTTACTTTAGAATCCCAATGTAGCCACAATAAGATCCGCACAGCCGTTGGGCCCATGAGCAAGGCCCTTAACCCTGCATTGCTCCAGGGGAGGATTGTCTCCTGCTTAGTCTAATCAACTGTACGTTGCTCTGGATAAGAACGTCTGCCAAATGCCAATAATGTAATGTAATGTAATTTGCAGAAAGGTTGCATATTTAACTACCATTCAGAGTTCAGGTTTGCTTTAGATCACATACAGATTCATTGTAACATCTATGTAAACCACGGGTGCCCAAATGTTTGCACCTGACGGTATCCACTACCTGACCTCGTAGATCAGAAGTAGAGTCAAAACCCGAAACTATAAGAAACTATAAGTCATCGTTAAGACACTGATATCTTATCCAGTCTAAGCCCAGCTCTATGACAGCTGATTCTACACATCAAGGACTAAAGACCATGATGAGATGATCAGCAGAATCAGGCGTCTCAGCCCTGGGCTAAAACCCACACCAGCCCTTCCTGGATAAGGTTTGACACCCTGTCCTCGTACAAGGTCTTACAGAGTTTTCTCTGAGCTAAAAAACTCGTTATGAAAATAAAGTGTGAAACATGGTGGCGGGGGCAGATCTCAGGTCTGTCCTTACAGAGGACGGGCGGAGTCAGCGATCTCACCAACCCGACTCGCCCCCCCACACCCTCCCGAACCCCGTCTCTCTCTCCCCTGGCCTCGCCCCCCCCCCCCCCCACGCCCTCCTGAACCCGGGACCCCCCGACCCCGTCTCTCTCACCTGGCCTCGCCCCCCCCGCCCCCGTCTCTCTCTCCCCTGGCCTCGCGCCCCACCCCCCCCCACACCCACCCGAACCTGGGACCCCCCGCCCCCCGTCTCTCTCTCCCCTGGCCCTGGCTGGTCTGATGACAGCTCTGGGCACCGGACTGAGTGTGCCTCCAGAACAGCCTGGGGGAGGGGGGTCAGGATCAGAGCACCTGTGTGTGCACTCACCTGTGTGTGCACTCACCTGTGTGTGCACTCACCTGTGTGTGCACTCACCTGTGCTGCCGAGCACACACTCACCTGCGCATACTAAGCAGCACCGGCTGACTGAGCCAAGACAAAACTAGAAAAATAATTATCATCTGGATCCTTTTCTTTAGGGGGGGGTTTATAAAAACAAAATGGATTTCTTATCCAAAAAATAATTACTTTTCAATCACAGCAGTCCAGGGGGAATCATGGGCAGTCTGCCCACACAACAGCATTTAGCAAGCAGCACACACACTCCCTGTGCTGCCCCACACACACCTCCACCTGCCCCACACACACACACACCTCTACCTGCCCCACACACACACACCCCGCTCTGCCCCACACACACCCTGCTCTGCCCCACACACACCTCCACCTGCCCCACACACACACCTCCACCTGCCCCACACACACACACCCCGCTCTGCCACACACACACACACCCCGCTCTGCCCCACACACACCTCCACCTGCTTCTCTCCCCGTGAGACAGTGCTGTTCCAGGTCTTCTCTCTCTCCTGTGAGACAGTGCTGTTCCAGGTCTTCTCTCTCTCCCTGTGAGACAGTGCTGTTCCAGGTCTTCTCTCTCCCCGTGAGACAGTGCTGTTCCAGGTCTTCTCTCTCCTGTGAGACAGTGCTGTTCCAGGTCTTCTCTCTCTCCTGTGAGACAGTGCTGTTCCAGGTCTTCTCTCTCTCCTGTGAGACAGTGCTGTTCCAGGTCTTCTCTCTCTCCTGTGAGACAGTGCTGTTCCAGGTCTTCTCTCTCTCCTGTGAGACAGTGCTGTTCCAGGTCTTCTCTCTCTCCCTGTGAGACAGTGCTGTTCCAGGTCTTCTCTCTCTCCTGTGAGACAGTGCTGTTCCAGGTCTTCTCTCTCTCCTGTGAGACAGTGCTGTTCCAGGTCTTCTCTCTCCCTGTGAGACAGTGCTGTTCCAGGTCTTCTCTCTCTCCCCGTGAGACAGTGCTGTTCCAGGTCTTCTCTCTCCCTGTGAGACAGTGCTGTTCCAGGTCTTCTCTCTCCCGTGAAACAGTGCTGTTCCAGGTCTTCTCTCTCTCCCTGTGAGACAGTGCTGTTCCAGCCCTAATCTCTCCTGGTCCAGGGGCTTTAGTGAGGTCCATCACAGACCATTAGCCCCTGCTGGCTATGGCTCAAATGGGCCCATCCTGTCAGCCAGCACTGAATTACACACACCGGTCAGGGCATTCAGACGCTTTCCCCCAAAAGGTTCAATAACACAGAGTCATCTTAAGATATTAATATTGACAAAGGTTCAATAACACAGAGACAATGGAGGATGTATTGTTAGAAAATGAAGCTGACTTGAACTTAAATGGAAATACTGTAGGCAGAAAAAAAGCTAAATTCAAACATTAAAGGCAGGATTACTGAGTTAGCTGGATAACAGCAGTGAGTAACACCCACAAAGCAGGATTACTGAGTTAGCTGGATAACTGCACTGAGTAAAACCCACAGAGCAGGATTACTGAGTTAGCTGGATAACTGCACTGAGTAAAACCCACAGAGCAGGATTACTGAGTTAGCTGGATAACTGCACTGAGTAAAACCCACAAAGCAGGATTACTGAGTTAGCTGGATAACTGCACTGAGTAAAACCCTCATAGCATAGTGATCCTACTTCATGATACAGGGCCCTGCCCTTGTCGTTGTTGTTTTTTCGGGGTTGTTTTTTTTAAGGAGAGTCATTTGATTATTCCCGGCTGGCCTTTGAGACTGAAGGGAAACCTCTGACATGCTCGATGCAGCGAGCCCCCGCCTAATCTCATAACGCAGCCATTAGCAACGCTAATCTAATGTCCCCCCTGCCCTTTCAAACAACGTTAGCGACATTATAACGCAGGTCCATTCTTTACTTACATGTAATATTAGATTTTCATACGCTTGTTCATTGTCTTTCGAGCTTCGGCCAAAACATTAGTCAGAAAGACAGAAATATCCTCGTGCAGTGTAGCATTTCACAAATATTATTTGATTATTATGGTGTGATTAATCCCCCTGTCTGAGCGAGGGCTGGGGTGTCTCGGTGGTGGGCCGTTACTTACAGAGCAGAGGAAATTAGAGCTTCACGTGGATAATTACTCTGGGCGCCATTACCTGAATACGTGACCTTGGCTAATGTGGAGGAGCTGAAGTGTAATTATTCACAGCGTACTGTACACTGCTAATTGTGTTATTTTTTATGGCTTGTGATGTCAGCACATCACATTTAATCTCTGTCCGGTGTGGTTTTAAGTAGAGAGCGCACCGAGAATTGAAATACAGAATTTAGTCTGAACGCGGCATGAACGCAGTCTGCCGTTTAACCTTTAGGTGGGCGTGCTAATGTCACTTTATGTCCTAAAATCTAATCTAATCTTTACTGCAGTCATCATCAATCTTGTGCACATACATGCTTTCTGGTTTTAGTTCAATTGCAGCTCAAATATGCTCATTTCCAGCCGTCCCTGTTTGCACAATGGACAGGTGTGTTTAATGACATGAAACATAATCTTTCCTTTTTTTAATGTTTTAGTATGGCTTGATATTTGTTTGAGCTGAGAATCTTCTTCGTGTGGTTTTGTGCCAAAACAAACCGGCTCTTCGTGCCAAAGAGGGTGATTTGGCGTGCTTACAATAATTTTGGGAAAAAATAATGGAAATGCATAAATGAAATTGTAAGAGCCATTATGTACGCATTCATTTATTAGTTTGTTTGTTTATTTATCTATCTGTCTATTCATTTGTTCAGTCCATTTTTTTTTCTGGATGGACTGAGAAATCTGTATGTGCTGGCTCAAGCGCAATGCCTTGT